>NC_132932.1:14900326-15200326 GCF_047675955.1 Chlorocebus sabaeus | reverse complement strand
GGACAATGAAGAAGTGGATGAGACAGGGTATATGAAAACGGGATGGGGTGCTGAGCCAACTTCTCCTCCTACTTCTCATGATGGATAAGAGTTTGTTTGTTTGTTTGTTTGTTTTAGTGGTGCTGCCCACGTCTGTGGCAGAAAAGCTGTGCTGGGCTCCCACCCTCATATCACAGGGGTGGTGGCTGCCTGCTTCCTCGGTGGCCCAGCATGCAGCATCTTGGGGCACTACAGAGGGCTGTTAGGCCAGGCTAGTCCTATCAAGTTTCTTAGTTTCACTTGTGTCACTCCCAGGTTTATGTCTTGTTACTTTCAGCCCATTTCCTCTAGATAAGCAAGGCCCCTACTGGCTGGCTTGACCTGCCAATCAGTTCCTGGATTCTTGAGCAAACTCTTACCTTCTTGTGGTTCTTTGAGATGGTGCAGGGCAAAGAGCCCCAGAGCCTGTCTGCTTAGGGCTCTGCTGTAGGAGAGCTCATTAATTAGTAATTAGAATACAAGGTGGGGAGGTACACACTGAGAGAATGGGGAGAGCGTGAGGCTGGAAGCAGTTGCTATTGCTGCATGAGGAGAGAAGACGGAGGGCCAGGCAAAGCTATCGGACAGGGGAGGGGCTCTTGTCTGGTGAGCCTTGAAGGATGGGCTGTTGTGGGGAGGACAGGGAATGGTTTCAGTGGAAGCATATAGACCTGAAAATGCGTGGTTGATTTTTGGAACAATAGGGGGTTTGGTGTATTAGTCTGTTCTTTCATTGCTATAAAGAAATACCTGAGATTGGGTAATTTATAAGAAAAGAGCTTTAATTGGTTCATGGTTCTGCAGGCTGTACAGGAAGCATGGTGGCATCTGGAGAGGCCTCAGGAAGCTTCTAATCATGGAAGAAGGCAAAGAGACAGCAGGCATGTCACCTGGCAGAAGCAGGAGTAAGAGAGAGGGGAGGTGCCACACACTTTTAAGTGATTAGATCTCATGAGAACTCACTCTCTATTGCCAGGACAGTACCAGGGGGATGGTGCCAAACCATTCGTGAGAAATCTACCCCCATGATCCTATCACTTTCCACCAGGCCCCGCCTCCAACACTGAGGATTACATTTCGACATGAGATTTGGGTGGAGACAGATATCCAAACCATGTCATCTGCTGTGGCCAAAACACAGGGTCTGAGGTGGTACTGGCTGGGGGTGGGGTGAGGGTTGAGTCGGGTGGGGATAGGGAGAAGGGGGATGGGGAGAAGTTTGGTGAGAAGTAGCAGGATGCCCACTAGAGTCTCTTGTGGGTTTAAATGTTGTCACCAGATGTGCCAAGAAGGAAGAAGCTCAAGAACCACGGTGATACAGAGGAGCTGGTTGTCTTTGCTCCTGAAATGCTCCTGTAAGTGTTGAGATCGCCGCTGTCCTGTGTTTCAGCCACGATGTGTGGCCAGGTGTGAATTAAGTGGATCACAAGTTTGGTTTGGTCTTGGTCACAGATCTCCATCCAAATAGAGAAGGAGTCTTGGAAACTGTGATTGATATCTTGGAGATGCTCTGAGGCACAGAACGATCCCAGAGAGCATGGAAAGCATTTAAGAAATAAAAAGCTTTTAGGTTGCGTTTACCCAAAACAAATGGAGTGGAAAGTTCTGTTTGAAAAAGGTGAGAGAGAAGCAAGGGAATCAGGGAAGCAGAATTTACCTGTATTTCTTGGGTAGTTTCCTGGTACATGGTTCTACCCGTAACTCCTCAAAGACTCACTGATTAGGGGATTTCCCCCCTTTCTCTTTTTCCTCATCATTTTGGATGCATTAAAGACATATTACAGACCATCCAGAAAGTAGGGCAAAGAAAAGGAAAACCTTCTTATAATCCCCACCATTTATATAGCATTTTGAATTCTATTCTTTCTCTTTTAGAGACAGGGTCTTGCTCTGCCACCCAGGCTGAATTGCAGTGGTGCCGTCATGGCTCACTGCAGCCTCAAAACTCCTGGACTCAGGAGATCCTCCCACCCCAGCCTCCTGAGTAGCTGGGATGAAAAGGCAAACACTACCATGCCTGGTTAATTTTTATTAAATTAATTAATTTTCTTTTTTTTGGAGAGATGGGGTCTCACTATTTTGCCCAGACTAGTCCTGAATTCCTGGCCTGAAGCAGTCCTCTCCCCTTGGCCTCCTAAAGCAGTGGGATTACAGCGTGAGCCACTATGCCCGGCCCAGATGTAATCATATGAAGTATGCAGTTTAGAAGCCTTCGGCAAAGACCAGCTAGCTTCATTCCCTCCTCCTCCTGGGCACATAGACTACATCTCCAGGCTTCCCTTGCAAGTGGGCGTGGCCATGTAACACTTTCGTTGATGCAGTGAGAAAGGTGTGTTCTTCCAGGCTCCTTTTCATCTATTGGCTGCCCCTGCAGGAGGCTATCTCAAGTGCGAGAAATAAACTGCCTATGCTAAACGACTGACATCTTAGAGTTTGTTTGCTGCAGTAGTTTAACTGAATTTCACCCACACAGAAGCTGAAATTTCAATAAGCTATTTCTCATAAGCTTATGGGAACACGTTGAGGAGGATCCAGAGGCATGTTTCTTGATAACATAAAGATTAAAAGGTTATAGCTGGGCTGTTGGGTTGCCTATAGCCTGGGTGCTCTTTAATAGAGAAAACAACTGGGGTAAACATCCAGTTTTTTTCCTGTGATGGATATACCAGGAACATACATGTCTGAAAAGGCTGAGGTTCAATATTTTCCCTTTTCTTCTCTCATTGTTTCTGACTCCTACAAAATAATAGGAATATATTGTAGAATCCCATATCATTTTTAAACCAATAGGTTCTTTCTGATACAGCTTACATAGCCTCAGACAAGTTTAACTTCGCAGAGCTTCAATTTCCTGATCTTTAAAATAGTCACAGTAAGGTCTATTTTCTGGGATTGTCGAGGCATTGAAGGAGATCATATTTGTCAGTGCGCAGTAGGGTACATTGTGCACAATAGGTGCTTTCCCACTGGACTATAGATTCGCTGAGAGAAGGACTATGCCACCTTGTCTACCACTGTAGCTCCAGTGTCTAACACAGTCCCTGGCACATAGTAGGTGCTCAATGGTTAGTTATTTTCCAAACTTAAAGTGCCTTAAAGAAACCTGTGTATTAAAAGGGAGAAACAATGTACCCTGGATTGGAGAACTGAGAAAGGTGTTAGAGGAACTTGGAGAGGGTCTGGACAGTCTAACACCTTAACCTTGAGGTGCTGGGAGGGTTAATCTGTGAGTTCACCAGAAGGGTGAGAGAACAAGAATTTACACAAGATTGGGAAACGTATCTCTAATGTGTGTGCTTGGGATTGCTCTATATTTGGATGATAACTCTCTCATCTGAGGTTAATCCTCTTTGTCCGAATCATCCAGGCAAGGGATTAACTGCTTTAAACTCCAGGCCTTGCTGGCCCTGACAATGTGAGCTTGGTGTTGCTGGTGCCCAGGGACCCAAGGGGTCAGTTTTTATTGACTCAACACACAAGGTTCCTCTGTGGTTATTTAATCCCAGCCTCTTAATCTTTTGGAGGAAGAGACTGAGGCCTAAGAGGGGAAGTAACTGTTTTCTTGCAGCAGCTTTGTGATGAGAACCTCTGTTTCCAGCTTAGAGTTCTCTTCTGTGCTCTGTGCTAGGCTCCAGGGAAGTCTTCACTAAAAGGACCCTAGCTGAAAGAGCAGAAGAACGAGTCTCTGGGAGTGCTTGTGTATTGATGGAAATTCCATATTGTGTTATGGGAAAGTTCCCACTGTGTCTGTCAAAAGCCTGCTCCCTTGCTAATCAGTGGGGCTATTTGGAAACACATCCCAGGGTCTGGGTCCTCCAGCCATTTTCTAACTTTGTGTGCTCAGTTCATGATTCACAATCTAAGATGAGAGAGCCTAGCCCAGCTGGGATCACATGCCCATTCCTGAGGGCACCATAACTATGACTCCCAAGATGGCATGTAGTGAGGAAAGGGGAGTTCGTTAAAGGAACATTGGAGAGTTGTTGCTGAAAGAAGCATACATGGGTCCTGAGCAGGCAAAGCCCACAGATGTCCACAGCACACGCTGAGCTGGCTTCTCTTGCTGAAATAAAGGTTACAAAGTGCTACCTTTGTTGTTGAGTGTCGACGACTTTGAAAATGAGCTATTTCTCCATCTCCCCTTCCTTTTTTTAAAAAATAAAGTCTTGCTTTCTTACTCAGGTTGGAGTATAGTGGTGTGATCTCAGCTCACTGCAACCTCTGCCTCTCAGGTTCAAGCAATCCTCCCACCTTAGTCTCCTGAGTAGCTGGGACCACAGGCACCCATCGTCATGCCTGACTACTTTTTTTTGTACATTAGCAGAGACAGGCTCTCGCCATGTTGCCCAGGCTGGTCTTGAACTCCTGAACTCAAGTGATCCACCTGCCTTGGCCTCTCAAAGTGTGGGATTACAGGTGTGAGCCACTGCATTTGGCCTTCCTCATTTTTTTCTAAGAGGTTTCTAAGGGGTTCACATTTTTATAACCATCTCCTTGCTTGACCTAGTCTTGCATTTTAAGAATTAAACTATGCAAAATTCAAAGAGATAATTCTCCCTGAAATCCCTTTTACATTTATTTATTTATTCAGCAAATGTTTATTGACTTCTCATTGTGCTAGGCATTACAGTTAATGATAGGTAAGGAAAATGTGATCTCTGCCCTCAGGGTGTATAGTGTAGAAATTTGTAAAGAAGTTTTGTTTCACATATACCTTAACAGAGTACATGCACACACACACCCACACCCACATATAAATATGCACATATAATACATTATTATATACTTCAGAATTTCTAGCTTGCTTATAACTTGAAGACCTTTAAGCCCAACTGCTGCTCATCAGAAGTCCTAACTTGGTTAAAGAAAGGGGTATGTTGTTGAATCACAATGATGAAGAACATCTTGCTAAAGAACATGACTTTGCATTCTCCCTGTGCATAGAACATCTTGGAAGTTGAAGAGTAAAAAATCCATCTTGGTATCAAACTGCCTGCTACTCTGTTCTCCTAAAACCAGGAGGGAGTGGGTGGCCTTCATTTGTACTGCTGCTGTTTGCAGGCTGTGAATGAGGGCTGGCACCCCTGGCTACTTTGTTGTTGTGTGGTGGTGTTTGAACACCGGTCAGCATATTGCTTTGCTGTTGTCACGTTATTCGTATAATCCCAGCAGCTGGCAATTGTGTAATAATTTTTGAGAGACCCAGATATTTGCTTAGAGAGAATAAAAATAGGCAGAGAATGAGGTGTGCTCTGTATCCCGTGCAGAATGTTGTATGACTGCACTTCACAATGACAGGATTGTTCCTTGGTTAGAATTCCCCGTGGGACTTTCCCTCCTCAAAGTTCAGAGAAGGGTCATGCATTCTGGAAGGGAAGCCTGTCTTATCCTCTTTGCATGCACTGACAGAGCTAGAATAATTGTCTCAGCCCTTGCAATTCAGTCAGGCTTATACTGATAGGGAACTCATAAACGGCTGTATTGGTCTGTTCTCATACTGCTATGAAGAAATACTCAAGACTGGATAACTTATAAAGAAAAAGAGGTTTAATGGATTCACAGTTCCATGTGGCTGGGTGGCGGGGAGGACTCACAATCATAGAGGAAGGCAAAGGAAGAGCAAAGGCATGTCTTACATGGCAGCAGGCAAGAGACCGTGTGTGGGGGAACTGCTCTTTATAAAACCATCAGATGTTGTGAGACTTACTATCATGAGAGCAGCATGGGAAAAACCTGCCCCCATGATTCAGTTACCTCCCACCAGGTCCTTCCCATGACATGTGGGGATTATGAAGGCTACCATTCAAGATGAGATTTGGGTGGGGACACAGGCAAACCATATCAATAGTCACAATGGTTTCGAGCTTAAGGTCTGTACCAGTATGCAGACTTAGAAGAGCATAGAGCCACATCTTTGTCTCCTGCTTTTTGTTCCATGGTGGCAAGATTATGCGTCTGGAGTTAGATTGCTGGGATTGAAGTTTGTCTCTTTCACTTACTAATTGTGCTAAAATTCTCTGCACCTCATTTTACTAACCTGTAAAACAAGGGTAATATTAACTAGAATTCTATCTTATACATTTGTTAAGAGGAATGAATTAAAGGAGACGATACAGTGCTCAGCACAATGTTGGACATATAACAAGGGTATTAATTAGCTGCTACTGTATAGCAATAATGCTGCCTAACAAATAGCCCTAATTATTGCAGTGGCTCATACAACAAACTTTATTTATCTTACTTATGAGGTGGCCAGTCAACTGTGATTGGCTCTCCTTCATGCTGTAGGTCAAGTTCAGGTCTGTTTCATGCATCTCTCATCTCTCCACCAGATGCTACCAGCAGCTACCAGGGACATAGTCTTCTTATTCTTCTCATGCCAAATGGCAGGAGGACATGAGGAGTGCTAAGTGTCCTAGTACATTTAAAGCCTCTGCACTCATCATGTTTGCTAACATTTCATTGGCCAAGGCAAATGACATGGCCAAACCCAAACCCATATCAGTAAACTAGGAAAGTATACTCTTCTCACAGTAGAAGACATGACAAAGTGACATGGCAAGAATGTGGATTATAATCATATTACATAGGGGAAAAGAATTGGGAATAAAAATTGGATCTACCAAAGCAAGTTCCCTATGTAACAAGATGTTGAGTGGGACTTTTTTATTGCCCCAGAATGGGCATTCAGATTGCAAATCTGAAAATAAAGTCTTAGACACTCTATTTGTTAAATAACTGGAATTCCTCATGACTTTCAAGAGGTATCAAAACTGGTTTTGGGGCCCACAACTCTAAGCCCCTGGGTCTATATAAGTAGAGGGATAAAAAAAAGTGGGTAGAGTTTTTGAAATCTTGGCCTAGAACAAATACTAGCTTGAGGTGAAACACTTTTTGCTCCCCATAAAACCAAGAAAAGGGCCTCCAAGAGACTCCCTTATGGGAAGTGGAGATGCTTGCAAAAAGGGAGACAGGGTACCTTGCACCCTAACTGGGTGTTTGCTGATCCATGGTACTGGTGGAATGGAGTCTACTATGCAAGGGAGCGCTTTAGAGGGTTTGATGTGTGCCCCCCTGGAGTTTGGGGCATAGAAGACATAGAGCAAGGTGCCTCTTCTAGTCTGGAAATTTTGGCAGGCAGGTGATTTAATCGAGTAGCCCATGCCAGCAAGAAAGATGGGTGGTAGTATAGTGCTAAGGGAAGAATAGAACATTTTTTTTCCTTTGCATTCATTGAGGGCTTGGGAAGGTGCAGAAGGCTCCAGAGGAAGAAGCTTGATGTTTACAGGAGGAGTAGGAGCCCCAGGGCTGTCCAAGCTGAATCACAAAAGGGGGAAATCTGCCTGGAGAAGACGCTGGGTGAATGGACAGCTGCAGTGTCTGAAGCGGGATGCAGTTGCCCCTTTCTGAGTTGCTACTTAGTGCCCAAGAGGGCCAAGGTGAGGCTGAACACTGTCTCAAGAAAACTGTATACACAGAAGCCACCACATCAGACAGCCCAGTCCAAACCAGAGCCATGCCAGGGAGGGACATCTCCCTGTCATCATTGTCATAATAGTTCTTGCTGTGATTATGCTTCACTCATTCTTGTTTGAATGAACAAAATTAATCTGCCTCCTTACTCGATTTCTGGTTCCTCTTCGTAGCTTCTTGCCTCCTCTCATCAGCTCTGTGTGGAGACTTACAATACGTTATCTACCGGTTAATGAGCTGTCTGTGCTTGGAGGCAGGGCCTGGGGGCGTGGGCATGCTGACTGATCCACTTGGGGCTCCCAGCTTTTACTCCTAATCCTCAGCTTCTATCTGGCCTGTAGCAGATGGAATCCTCTGCAGGATGCTCAGCCAGTTGCTCCACTTTTTAAAACAAGGCAGGGTCCAAAATATATAAATAAAATGCTGGCAGGGAGCATATCTTTGCAAGGAGCAAAGGGTTGGCATTTCTAAGGGAATAAGCTTTCCCCAATGGTAGGAACTATCTTTTTAAGGATAAATCCTCTTCTAATTTGACAATCTTTTAGCTCTCAGGGAGATATTAAATAGCTCCAATGGATAAAGAAAGAAGTTAAGATTTCCTAAGATACTTTATCATTTGAGACGTGAGTACAGAGTATGGCAAGCAATTCATTTGTTCTAATGCTTAGATCTGGGCCATTTGGTGACCTGCCTGAATTTAGCAAGTGACAAACCCCACTCCTGGCTCTGATTGTGTAAACTGATACAATACCCAGACTGCGACTCGTTTCAAGCTTTGCGTTTGCCAGGGATTTGGAATTTACCCAAATCTGGATAACTGAAATTAGTGAATATTCAAGTTTCCAACCAGGTAGTTGGTTTCCTTATGCCTACTAACTTTTTCTTTCTGATTAGAAAAGTGGTATTTATGATTGAATACAATTTGGAAAATAGGCAAACTTATAAATGATAAAGCTCTTCATTCATGCTGCCAAGTTGCATTCTAGAAAGCTTGTTCTAATTAACCTGACAGCTAGCACTATGCACATCCCCCTCAATGCATCTTTGTTTGCAGTGAGTATTATCCTTAAAAGGAAAATCAAACATTGTCAATTTGTTAGGTGAGAAAATATTTTATTTTTCATTTATTTGATTGCTTATGAGATTGAGCATTTTTATTCATTGACTGTATGTCTCCTTCTTAACATTGTTTTTCTATGCTGTATGTCCATTTTCAATTGAGCATTAGTGTTTTCCATATTTGTAAAAGCTCTGCATATACTGAAGATACTATTCTCCTTGTTACTCTCATAAGAAATACATATAAGAAGTATTCTCCTAAGTGTTGCAAACTTTTCCAAGTTGATTTGCCTTTAATTCTGTACTTGTATGATCTCCAGCCTGGGCACCAGAGCAAGGCTTTGTGTATTAGTCTGTTTTCACACTGCTATAAAGGACTACCTGAGACTGGGAGATTTATGAAGAAAAGAGGTTTAATTGACTCACAGTTCCACAGGCTTAACAGGAAGCATGACTGGGAAGCCTCAGGAAACTTAAAATCATGGCAGAAGGCGAAGGGGAAGCAAGCAGCTTCTTCCCATGGTGGCAGGAGAGAGAGAGAGTGAGGGGGGAAGTGCCATACACTTTTAAACTATCAGATCTTGTGAGGACTCACTCACTATCATGAAAACAGCATGGGGAAATCTGCCTCCATAATCTCATCACTTCCCACCAGGTCTCTCCTGCAACATTTGGGAATTACAATTCAACGTGAGATTGGGTGGGGACATGGAGCCAAACCATATTACTTTGTCTCTTAAAAAATGCTTTTAAGAGCTATTTGTATTTTAAAATAATGATAGAGGCCGGGCACAGTGGCTCATGTGCCTGTAATCTTAGCATTTTGGGAGGCTGAGGAAGGCAGATCCCTTGAGCCCGAAAGTTGGAAACCAGCCTGGGAAACAGGGTGAAACCCCATCTCTACAAAAAATACAAAAATTAGCCAGGTGTGGTGGCATGCGCCTGTAGTCACAGCTACTTGGGAGGCTGAGGTGGGAGGATCGCTTGAGGCTGGGAGACTGAGGTTGCAGTGAGCTATGATCATGCCACTGTACTCCAGCCTGTGTGACAGAGTGAGACCCTGTCTCAAAAAAATAAAAATAAAAATAAAAAAAATAAATAAGAAATAAAAAGGAAAAGGAAAGAAAAAGTAAAAGAAACATTTCACTTATAGAGAACTTAATACAGTCTAGGCTTTGAGTTCTTTAAATTCAATATCTCATTTAGTCCTTCCAGTTTTCTCAACATGATTCAGGCAGAAGATGGCAGAGTTGCAGCACCCACTCCAGACTTTCTGATTCTGAAGCCTGAACTGTTAACCTCTACAGTCTATACAGTCATCCCCTCGCTTAAGATTTTTGCAAACTGTTTCCCATGGTTTAAGGTGGTAGTCTTTTAACACACTAATTTTTGTTCTTACATTAGTAACTTGTTTCATTTTTTATTCTCTTTGAGATAAAAAAAAGTGTTAAGGTAAGGCTAACTTTGCTTGAAGTTTAGTGAGCACTGCTGATTTCGAGCCAAAGTTTTCTTCACCTCAGGCAAGTTTTTATCTAGTGCTGCGGTTCTCAATCCTGGCTGTACTTTAGAATCAGGTGAGAAATTTATTACATTTTTCCCCTAACCCTCCTGAGAGTACTTAAGCCAGAACCTCTAGGGATGGGAGTATAAACAGAATTTTTAAAAAATAAGCTGCCCAATGATCCTAATGTGCAGCCAACACCCAGTGACAGAGGAAACCTTCAATTATTATTACTGTTTCTTTTGTTTTATTTTCCCATAATGCTTGGGTAGAATCTTGCTTCTTTTTCTTCTTCTTTCGTGTCTATTATGTCATTATTTTTTTACCTTTTTATTTATTTTTTTTCTTTTCCTTCTGAAGGTAGACTTGACATTTGGGCAAACCGAGCGGGGCACCTATTTGCTGGAAGGGAAGAAAGCAGAGTTGGCTTAGAGATGAAAGCAAATAAGATCTGAACACCAACTCTCTTGAACCACATGGATGCTTATCTTGCCCAGGGAATTAATTCTTTTACACCACTCCTTTCCCTTTCCAGTCACCTCAAGAGAGCATCTATTTATATATTAATTGTGTTTTAAAAGTGATGCTTGCCTGTTGACTCCAGGAGTCTGACCCCAAAAGACTGAACTCCCAATATGTGCTAAACCATCTCCCCTTTGGACTCCCACTATATCAGCTACTAGAAATGTATTGTCTCATTGATATATGTTCCATTAAAGCCAGGGGTGTCGTGGATGCAGGTGCAATGAGTACAGAGTCATATTCAGAGAAGGGGTTGATCAACGATGCCCTCTCCCTCCTCCATCAAGAATTAAGTCATGCTGTACACAAATGGAGTCTCCAGACATCCTCCCTGGAGACACAGTCTAGAAAGCAGGAATGGCTGGGGTGGATTTCCCTGTCTGAATAATTTTTAATGGCTCAGATTTCTCCTGCTGGGTTGACTCTCTGATCCCTATGCCTTGTAAGCCATTTGGACACCACACCCTACTTCTCCCTCTCGGCCAGCATGCATGCTACAGAGCAGACTCCCCCGTCCTGGTTTCTTCTCCTTCCTTTCTGCTGCTTCTAGTGCCTGCTTTGTCTGAGTGATTTAATAAAACTGGACATCCCGTTAAGATACTTTGCACCTGGGGCTCATCTTCCCCAACCATTTGTCTCTTCTTAGTCTTGTATTTTTCAAGACATCTATTGAAATAAGAGCTTGATCCTGGAGGATATTACATTAAATGAAATACGCTGGACACTGCCTGATCTCACTGATAAATGGAATCTAAAAAAGTTGAGCTCATCGAGGTAGAGAGTGGAATGGTAGTTACCAGGGGCTGGAGTGAGTGTGTTAAAGGATACTAAATTTCAGTTTGACAGGATTAATAAATTCAAGAGGTCTATTCCACAACCTGGTAGCTATCGGTAACAACAGTGTATTGTATTCTTGAAAATTGCAGGTGTGGTGGCTCACGCCTGTAATCCCAATGCTTTGGGAGGCCGAGGTGGGAGGATCACTTGAGCTCAGTAGTTTGAGAGCAGCCTGGGCAACATGGCAAAACACCGTTTACAAAAATTAGCTAGGCTTGGTGGTGTGCACCTGTAGTCTCAGCTACTTGGGAGGCTGAGGTGGGAGGATCGTTTGAGCCTGGGAGTTCGTTGAAGCTGCAGTGAGCCGTGTTCATACCACTGCATTCCAGCCTGGTGACAGAGCAAGACCTTGTCTCAAAAAGCCAAAAAACAAAACAAAAGACCTTGTCTCAAAAAACAAAAAATGAAACAAAACAAAATTGCAAAGGGAGTAGATTTTGTGTTCTTATCATACACACATACACACACCAAAAAAGATAAGTCTGTGAGGTTTAGCTTGGTTTAGCCATTCCGTGATGTATTCATATTTAAAAACAACATTTTGTACATAACAAATATACATAATTTTTATTTGTCAATTAAAAAAAGAAACAAGAGCTTGAGGAAGATACAGTGTAGGTGGGCCGTAAAACCACAGAGCCTGCACTTGTGTACCCAGGGAGAACCTAGGGAGACGAGATCTGGTTCCATTCATGCAGTAAAAACTCCAAAAGTGGTCCCTGTGCATACTGTGTGACTTATGGCACACAACTGGGGAGGTGTGCATGAGGTTTTGCATTTGCTGAAGACCAGTTATTTGTCTAGCACTTTCTGAAGAGTGGAGATGAGGAGTGGTAGAGTTGTGATCCAGGTCTTTGGACTCCTTCTGCAGTGCTCCTTTCTCTATTCTGGGCACGTCTTCATTGAAGGTCTCCAGAGAGGAGCAAGGAGAGACTAACCGGGAACAGGCAGGATGTGATAGTGTGGAAAAACCAGACAAGTGAATTCCGGGGGAGACTACCCTGGGCTCTAAGCACACTTAGTCTGTGTCCCAGGCATATCTATAAATTACTCCCTTACCTGGAAATCACCTGGCACTGTTGCCCAGAGAGGTGCCTTGAAGAGGTACCTGGAGAAAATATTCAGCTTGCAAGCTGCTAGTTCAGAGACAAGCTTGAAATCCCTCAGGAAATACTTTGTCCATGTCACCTCGTTGCACTCCTCATTATGGGAAAATCATCCTGGGTAAACACCAAGGTGGGCAAACTGTGTTTTGGCTTGCTGGTACTGGTGTGCCATTCTTTTCTCACCACATTCATTAAATTATCAAAATTCTATGAGGATTTAAATGAAATGTTCCAGCCTCAGGGCCCATCTGTTCACGCTATTTATTCCCTCGGGGAAGTCACGAATCTGTCATTTGCGAGTTTAGTTTTTGTGTCTGCAGTGCCAGTGGTGTTTCCTTCTGTGAGGCACGACTCCCCAGGCAGGACTCTTGGGAGGATTGTGAAGCTAATGGCACCTCCTTCCTCAGGAAGTGAGACACCTGCAACTGAGTATGAGGTGCAGCAGCCAAGAGCCAGTGAGGAAGGGAGCCTGGTTGGGGAAATGTGCATTCCTTATTTCACGAGACAGAATTTCAGGCCTGCAGAGGGATTGGGGACTTCCTTTAAGTCATCCTAAAACTTTCCACCATCCCCAAATGCCAAAAATACTTCTCAAAAGAAGACTATTAATTTGCTGCCATAACAAAACCCCATGGAGCGGGTGATCTAAACAACAGAAATTTCTTTCTTTCAAAGAATTTTTTTTTTTTTTTGAGACAGTCTCACTCTGTCACCCAGGTTGGATAGTGCAGTGGCACTATCTTGGCTCACTGCAACTTCCACCTCCTGGGTTCAAGCGATTCTCGAGCCTCAGCCTTCCAAGTAACTGGGACTACAGGCATAAGCCACCACACCTGGCTAATTTTTATATTTTTAGTAGAGACGGAGTTTCACCATGTTGGCCAGGCTGGTCTCAAACTCCTGACCTCAACTGATCCACCCGCCTTGGCCTCCCAAAAGTGCTGGGATTACAGAAGTGAGTCACTGCACCCAGCCCAGAAATTTATTTCTGATGGTTTTGAAGGCTGGAAGTCCAAGGTCAAAGTGTGGTCAGGGTTGGTTTCTACTCAGGCCCCTTTCCTTGGCTTGCAGACGGCTGCCTTCTTGCTGCCTGTTCACATAGCCTTCCCTTGGTGCAAGCACCCTGGGGTCTCTGTGTGTATTCAGATTTCATCTTCTTGTAGGGACACCAGTCAGATTGGATTAGGATCTGCCCTAAAAGTCTCAGTTTAACATAATTAGCTCTTTTGAAAGGCTTTATCCAAATACAGTCACATTCTGAAGTTCTGGGGATTAGAACTTTAGCACACAAATTTTGAGGCGACAGAATTCCGTGCCTAGCAGTGCTTGAGGTAATAAACACTTGTTGAGTTTCTATTCTGTGCCAGGTACCGCACTCATGATGTCACATGTTTTCTCATTTACTGAAAAGACTTTATAAATCATCCGATAGTGATCCCAGTTGGCATTTGTATGATCATGATTGTGCAGTCAGTGCAAGGAGTGAGGCTTCCCTTAAGAACTTAAGACATTTGACTGGGCGCAGTGGCTCACGCCTGTGATCCCAGCACTTTGGGAGGCTGAGGCAGGAGGATCACTTGAGCCCAGGAGTTCGAGACCAGCTTTGGCAACATGGCAAAACCCTGTCGCTACACAAAATACAAAAAAAAATTAGCCAGGCATGTTGGAGCACGCCTGTAGTCCCAGCTACTTGGGAGGCTGAGGTGGGAGAAATGCTTGAGCCTGGAAGTTTGAGGCTGCAGTGAGCTGTGTTCATGCCACTGCCCTCTAGCCTGGGTGACAAAGTGAGACCCTGTCTCAAGGGCACAAAAAAAAAAAAAAAAAAAAAAAAAAGAGAACCCAGGCATTTAAAATTAGGGCATAAAGAGCACAGTGAGAAAATGAAGTCACCTTAAAGGGAGAAAAGGGTCCTCAACCCTACTGTACTTGAACCTAACTGAAGTAAATATATTGGTAACAATAATGATGATGATAGTTGATGTTTGTTAAGTGCCTACTTTTGGCTGGGGGTGTGTTCTGAGTGCTTTAAATGGATTACTTAATAGTCACAACTCTAAAGAAAGAACACATCTAGCACACTTAAGAGGAATTGGTCAGCTAAGTACGCATAGAAAAAGGAACTTCTCAGAAGATGATGTTGGGAGTGAATTCCAACTACCACCTAAGAAAGACAGCATCTACCTAACGAATTCAGGTGTGAGGGTTCCCTTGGCAAGGCTGTGCCTGCTGTGAGCCTGAGGGCAGCAGGCTCTAAGATGGAGACCCAGAGCAGTGACTCACCTGCTTCTGCCTCTTCCAACTCTGTGCTCCTGAGCCTCCATCCAAATAGGAGTTGACTTCCTGTGTTGGTCTGATAGGAAGTGCTGATCATGCCAAGATGAGGATTCTGTCTGACAGGTAGATCTCTCCTTGCAAATAAGTAAAGTGACATTCTGGTTGATATCTCCATCTGGAGATAATAGTGGGAGAGAGACTTATGGTTGTAGGACTGATGAGCCAGGTCTTTGGCTTGATTTAGGGTAAGAGTCAGACCCTGGACTGGGATATTGTATTTGTTTCCTATTGCTACTCTACAGAAAAGAAAACTATAGACCAATACCTCTGATATATAGACACAAAAATCCTCAAGAAAAATACTAGCAAACAAAATCTAGCAATGTAAGAAAATGATTATAAACTATGACTAAATGACATTTATCCCAAGCATGCAAGTCTGGTTTAATGTTCAAAAGTCAATCAATGTAATATACCACATTAATGGAATAAAAGAAAAAACTTACACAGTCATTTTAATAGACAGAAAAACATTTGACAAAACCCAACACTTTTTCATAATAAAAATACTTAAACTAGAAATAGAAGGGAACTTCCTCAACCTGATAAAGGACATTTATGAAAACCCCACAATGAACAACATCATAGTTAATGGTGAAAGACTGAATGCTTTTCCCTCAAATTTAGGAAAAAGACAAGGGTGTTCACTCTCACCACTTCTATTCAACATTATAGGACACATAGCATGGGCTTTGGAATGAAAGAACTTGGACTCAAATGATAGGTCCGTCAATCACTAGCTGTGTAATTTTGGGCAAATTGCTTAATCTCTCTGAGCTTGCCTTAGTTTCTCCCTGTTTACAATGGAATGATAAGTGTATCTACATTGCAGATCTTTTTTTGAGGACTGAATGAATGTCAAGCTTCCAGCTCTGAGCTGGGCACAGGGTGGATGTTCACAGAATATTCTTTTTGCTTTCTTCACCCTGGGATGCTTAGCTTCATCTTAGAGAAAAGAAAAGGGTGTGGACAAGACAAGGTGGGGAGAATGGGAGGCACATTTAAGCATTTCTGAGATACTCTAATGAATGGGCAAAGGCCAGGCTGGAAACAGATGAACTGTGCCCTTTGTGCAGCTGTTCCAGAACAAGCTCATTATGCCATGCCCTCTGCTTGGGACTGCCAGGAAGTCATCCTGTTCTCCAAGCCCCCGCACTGACAGCGCTGTCCAGCCGCTCTTCTGTCCCTCAGCAGGAAGGCTCAGTAGGGGTTTGAAAGCAGATTGTCCGCACTGTCCTGATTTCGGGAAAGAAAAGCTCTTTCTATTGAACAAATAACCTTTTGGATGAGAAAGAAAAGAAATACTCCAGAGGCATGACAGTTACAGAATGGGCCCAGGGACAGCCCAGAAGGTGTTTGTGTGTGCAGGGAGCTGAGATGCAGGGGGAAGTGTGGTGGGTGGAAGGAAGGAGGAGTGAGACGTGGTCTCAGTGTTCTGCTGGGCTTTAGCAGGCTGCCTCGATAGAGGAGTTAAGGTTTTAACTTGTGCATATTGGGGCATAGTAATAGTCCCAGGGGTTCATGAGAATTTCTATGCTAATTTTGCAAAGCTATGCGGAATGAGGAGTAGTTCTTTGAGCTTTTCTTTTCTTTTTCTCATTATAAGCATTAAAGTGGCATGCATTTGATGAACTGTGAGGAAACTTGGGATAAGGTCATCAAGAATGCCATTTGGTGCTCTGCAGAGAAAAACATCCCTCAGGTATTTGAACCTATTGCACTGGAGAAAAAGAGAAAAATATACCTGTGAAGGCTCTTATTATCATTGTCAGGTTCATCCCAAGGGCTCACATTAAATCTGGGATTGTGCAGAAACTGCATTTCCACCCTCTGGGGACAAATCCCATCACCAACTCTGCTCTGTGTGTAGCAGAGATTTTCAGTCCCTCCTGGGAGCTGTTTTCACCCTCTCCCACCAGTGAGTCATCCTCAGAGGCCGTTCTCCAAGAAGGTGGGATGGGAGAGCAGGAGGAGGTGTCAAAATGTAAAAGCTGTTCTGTTTTTTCCTTGACAGTTATCTTTGCAGCTTGTTAGTAAGATTTTTCTGCAGAGTCAGAACAAGTGAATGGACCAGGTACTCATCCAGGGTCTGATTCCATCCTGCAAGCCCTCACCTGGTTGAATATGAGATCCCTACGTTGCTGTTTTTGCTCAGAAAACAATATCCAAAAATGAAAGCCTCAGAACTGAAAGTTTTTTCTCCTGCCCTTCTGTCTCTCAGTCCCAGTCTCTCTCAAGGCTAGCCATAGAAACTAGAATCCTTCCTTCCCGGGGCAGATCATAGAAACCAGAATGCTTTTTCCCCAAAGCCAGCCTTAAAACCTAAAAATACTACTCTCACTTCCCTCTGCCTTTCTGTGTAAAACCTGGCCATAAAGAAATTATCTGACCTACCTTCTTTGACTGTGTAGGTCATAAGACTCTCAGTCTAGAGAGGGCCCTGCCCCACACCCAGAAAGAAGGAATGCTGCCCAGAGACGACCAGAGGAATCTAGACAGGTAGGCCCTGCTGGGTTTCCTCAGTCAGTCATGAGCACTAGATTCTATCCTTTTCATCCAGTCATATTTCTCCATGGCTGTCTATACTTTGTTGAACCCACGCATAACAACGGCCAGTTTCCCTTGTGTCTTTGGGTCTTCATTCTGAAGGCTCCCATGGATACACATCAAATTAAGTTGTATGCCTGCCTTCCAATTAATCTGCTTTTGTGAGCTGATTTTTTGGTGAAACTTCAGAGAGTCAGGGAGCCCTTGGCCCCTACATGGCCACGTGTAAGTCTTGTGTCCTGCTGCCTTTCAAACAGGAGTGAAAAAATCCCAGTGACGGCGAATGTGTGAGATCCTTGGGATCAAGTCACTTCAACAAATATTTAACATGCCCTGGGGTAGGTACATGACACATTACAGAAATGAGTAGGTCAAAGATATCTGACCTTAAGAAAGTTAGAGTCAAGTGGGTTGAATACATGTGCAAATGACCATTTCATAAGGTAAAGTGAAATGAAGGCTGTGGCAAAGGTATACATAAAGTGCTGGGTTGTGATGAAGGGGGAGAAATCAATTGTCTGGAGATGGCATTGGAGGAGGAGGGAGCATTGAGGCTGAGCCAAGTGTGATGGTTGGGATCAGCAAAGGTGCAATACGTCTTGGAAAAGCCCAGAACCGGAGCATGGCCCAAGTGCATGGATGAGGCTGCAAGGGTGGAGAGAACCAAAACAAAAGGCTACATGTGCCCAGCACAGCACACCGGGCACAGACTAGGACTGCATCTGGCTGCCTCCAGATGGCTTTAGGGGCCATGCAGAGGACAGTAGTAGGCATAAGAGAGCCAGCGGAGGCTTCTTTGGAGGCGATCTGTTTGATGTCATACGGTCTGTGGATGGAGGCAGTATGACTTCATGGCTTCTGGCCTGTGCCCTGGAGTTGGAGAGCCTGGATTAAAATCCCAGCCCTGTCACTTACTGTGTGACCATGAGTATGGTTTTCTTCAGTCTCTGTTTCCTCATTTGTAAAAGAGAGACAAGAAGAGTACTCATGCGGGGATCTCGGGAGGGTTAAGTGAGGTAACGCATGTAACGTGCTTAGCTCAGTGCCTGGTCCTTGGCAAAGGTTCAGCAAAGGGAGCTGATATTAACAACCATTCTAAAGAGATGGCCATCAATGCCAGGGGTGGATGAACTGGGAAGAGAAGCACAGTAGACCTGGGGCCACGTGGGCAGTTGTGGCCAGCATGCAGGTCAGGCATGCCAAGGCCTGAACCTGAACAGTAGTAGGAGAAAGGAAAGGAGAGATGGACAAGATGATTCATAATGCTGAGATGAAATGGCTAGGACTTGGCAAGTCTAAGAACTGGGGCTGAGGAGAGTCAGAGGTGTGACACAGATGAGATTCCTAGGTTAGGGCAACTGGGAGGGAGGATGGGAGGAGTGTTGGAGGGATACTGAATTCCATATTGGGCTCTCTTGAGTGAACAGGTTCAGGAACCAATTGCAAGCTCAGGGACAAGATCAGAGCTGGAGTTACGTGCTACGTGCTTGGCTAGGGCTGAAGCACCATGTGGCAGAAGTGGCTGAAATCATCCAGGGAGACAGAATAGAAGCAGAAGAGTCCCATGCTAGAACCATAGAGAACATTTGCATTGAAAATGGAAGTGAAGGGTAAGGAACAGGGAATGAGAGAGAGAGAGAGAAGCAACCGCATTCGGGGAGGAAGGAGGAGAGTCAGGAGAAAACTGGTGTCAGAGATTCCAAAGTAGGAGGGATCTGACCAAGTAGGTGTTAATGGAGGACAGGGACCAAGAGGAAGCTCCTGTGTGTCAGTCAGTATGTGGCTTATGAGTCTTGCAGACATACTGCAAGAACAGCGGCAGTCCTGGGGGCGAAGAGGGGAGTGTGTGGCAGCGCAAGGGTCAGTGAGTCCTTCAAGATGTTCGGAGGTGAAAGCGAGGGGAGAATGTTGGCTGAGCTTGTAGGAAAGAGGATTGAAGGGAATGTCTTTAGGATGTGATATTTTAGTATTTTTACAGAATAAAAAGTGAGAGTGTGAGGAGAAGGAACTTGAAGATGCAAAAGGAGGAGATGGTTGATGGAGTCAAGTTCAGGAACACATAGGAGAAGGAACTTGAAGATGCAAAAGGAGGAGATGGTTGATGGAGTCAAGTTCAGGAACACATGGGAGGGTGTGGAGCTGAGAGCAGTGGGAGGTTAGCCTTAGAAAGGGGTAGCTACGCTGTGGAGGGAGAGGAGAAAGGAGTGGGTGAAGGTGGAGATGTTCTGAGAGAAGGCTTTCAATGAACTAGCGAGTGAGGTCAGGAAGGGTTTTGGAGACGGGGTGAGATTCAGGGAAAAGATGTTTTCTTGTCTTTTTTTTTTTTTTTAAATAGAGACAAGGTCTCACTTTGTTGCCCAGGCTAGTCTTGAACTCCTGGGCTCATGCAATTCTCCTGCCCTGGCCTCCCAAAGTGTTGGGAGGCATGAGCCACTACATCCAATCCAGGGAAAAGGTTTGGAACAGCCCTCACAGGGAATAAAACTAAGCACAACTAGGGGCATTGACAAGCAGGACTGATGGTCAATCGATTTGAACATCTGTATTGGGAGATACAGAGTTGAGCAGATAAGCACACATATATGTATACATATAACACACATACATGTTTGTATGTGTATGTATATATGTATATATTTTACTGTGAGTGTTTGGCAGCCTAAGTAATGGGCAAAAGAAAGTGGGTTTGCAGACTGAGTGCAGTGGCTCATGCCTGTAATCTCAATACTTTGGGAGGTAAAGGCAGGATCTTGAGGCCAGGAATTTGGCATCAGCCTGGGCAACATAGTGAGACTCCATTTGTACAAAAAATTTGAAAAGAAACAAAAAAGTGACTGGGTGTGGTGGCTCATGCCTGTAATGCCAGCACTTTGGGAGGCCAAGGCGGGCGGATCATTTGAGGTCAGGAGTTTGAGACCAGCCTGGCCAGTATGGTGAAACCCCATCTCTACTAAAAATACAAAAATTAACTGGATGTGGTGGCAGGTGCCTGTAATCCCAGCTACTTGGGAGGCTGAGACACAAGAATTGCTTGAACCTGGGAGGCAGAGGTTGCAGTGAGCCAAGATTGTGCCACTGTACTCCAGCCTGGGCCACAGAGCGAGACTCTCTCTTAAAACAAACTAACAAACAAAAAACATAGCCAAGTGTGGTGGTGTCACTGGTAGAGGGATGTGACTGCAAATTATCGAGGTTCTTGGTGTTTTGAACAAAGAATTTGACAAAAACGCCCAGAAAAGCAAAGAAAGAATAAAGCAACAAAAGAATGAAAGCAGGGATTTATTGAAAACAAAAGTACACTCCACAGTGTGGGAATAGACCGCAGCAGCGGCTTAAGGGCCCAGAATCTTCTCGGGTCCAAATACCCTCTAGAAGTTTCCGTTGGCTGCTTCAGGCTCACCTCATGTAAATGAAGTAGTAGCCCACAATCAGTCTGATTGGTTGCAGAAAGCAGCCAACCAGAGGCTGAAGTGAAGTTACAAAGGTCACACTCCTGTGCTAACATTGGTTGCAAAAGCAACCAATCAGGGGCTAGGGTGAAGTAAAGTTATACTTCTATGCAAATAAAGACTCGGCGTGCAATCAGTCTAACTGGTTGTGGACAGCAACCACTCAGGGGCTGGAGTGAAGTTACAAAGTTGCAAACAAAGACTGAACCCTCAATCAGTCTAATTTGTTGCAGACAACCAATTTCCTATCAGGTCTGCAGAAAAGGTCAAAGGGAAGAGTAGCCTCCGGTCCTTTTGTTACTTAGATGTGGAAAGTTAGGGTTTTCCTTTTGATTTAGTTCTAGGAAGTCGGTGTGAAACAGTTTAGGCTTTTTGCCTCCAGACCTTATTTCTCCTGCCTCAGTGGCACATACCTGTAGTCCCAGCTACTGGAGAGGCTGACGTGGGAGGATCCATTGAGCCAAGGAGTTTGAGGCTGCAGTGAGCTGTAGTCGCACCACTGCACTCCAGCCTGGGCAACAGAGTGAGATCCTGTCTCTTTAAAAAAACAAAAAACAAACAACAAACAACAACAACAACAACAAAAACAGTGGGTTAATGTAGTGCTGAAAATTGTGCATGTCTCTGGTTCCTCGTGGGAACTGGTGCCATTTCACTTAAGGCCAATGCATAGTAAGGGCTAAAAGACTAAAGACTACTGGGCATCTGTTGCATGCCAGGCCTTGAGAGATGTATGTTACCTCCGTTAGTTTATTTAATTCTGTAACATCCCCGTGACGGAGGCCACATCTTTATTCACATTTTGCAGGTGGATAAACTGAGGATCCTAGAGATTTAAGAGACTTCAATATGATCACAGCAAAGAATAAGCAGGGAAGGTGGAAATTGACACCAGTGCATTTGTAGGAATTAAGCATTTTCTCCTGCATCTCCTGCCCACAGCACAGGCTGGGTCTCAGGATTAATTAGACAAGAAAAACAGCATTTCCTGTTGGGGTTGATGCACTAATGAGCAAAGGGTTTTGATGCAAAAAAAAAAAAAAAAAAAAAAGGAACAAAATTGAACTGCCACCCTCCTGTTTCACTACTCTGAGGCAATACGTGTGGGAACTTTTTCTTCCTTTTCCTTTTTTTTTTTTTTTTTTTTTTTTTTTTTTTTTGGTTGAGGCTGTCTGCTCAAATGCACAGGAATTGACAAATTCTAATGATTGTCTATTTTGGAGGGAGTGTTAAATTATTCAGAGGTAGGCACAAATATCACATCTCCAGCGTCGACTTCCTGCTTGAACCTGCAGATGTCAATTTATTGAGCCCTGTGAGGGTCTGCAGAAAATACCCGGACCAGGGTGGGGGCAGGCGGCAGGGCTTCCACCCACTGCCCTGGAGGCAGGTGCTTGCTGGCTGCTACCTGGAGTCTATAACTGCAAACTCTCCACACTTTCTGTCCCTAGGCAGCAGGGTCGCTGGACACAGCTTGGCGCCATGGCAACAAAGTCCTTGACAGTGGCTTGTTCTGGTTTCTCTTGTTCTCCCTTGCATGGGTGTCAGTGAGCTTTCCACGTACGCAATCCATGAGAAGCTGGAACTTCTGCAGTGCACTTCCATGGTGATCGCATTTGGGGTTTTGCGTACTCTGAGCTTGGAAACGTCCACATGCACATGAGGGCTTTTTGCAGGATGCTTAAAAAGTGAGGTATGTTGAGATGTCTTACAAATAAGGTCCTCCCATGCCTCTTCACCACCACTTTCTTTCTTTCCTTTTATTTCCTTTTCCTTCCCCTTCCTTCCCGTTCCTTCCCCTTCCTACCCCTTCCTTCCCCTTCTTTCCCTCCCTTCCTTCCTTCCTTTCTTTCTTTCCTTCTGTTCTTTCTTTCTTTCTCTTTCTTTCTTTCTTTCTTTCTTTCTTTCTTTCTTTCTTTCTTTCTTTCTTTCTTTCTTTCTTTCTTTCTTTCTTTCTTTCCTTCTTTCTTTCTTTCTTTCTCTTTCTTTCTGTCTCTCTCTCTCTCTCTCTCTCTCCCCCCCCCTTCCCTCCCTCCCTCCCTCCCTCCTTCCTTCCTTCCATCCTTCCTTCCTTTTCTCTCCCGTCTTGCTGTCTCCCAGGCTGGAGTGCAGTGACGTGATCTCGGCTCACTGCAACCTCTGCCTCCTGGGTTCCAGCGATTCTCCTGACTCAGCCTCCCGAGTAACTGGGATTACAGGTACACACCACCACACCTAGCTAATTTTTATATTTTTAGTAGAGATGGGTTTCACCATGTTGGCCAGGATGATCTTGAACTCCTGACCTCAGGTGATCCACCCACCTCTGCCTCCCAAAGTGCTGGGATTACAGGCGTGAGCCATGGGGCTGGCCTTTTCCACCACTTTCTTGTCATCACTCATCCTTTTCTTTCCCAGGGACCTCTTTGCATCTTCTGATAAGGATGTTGCTACAATTCAGAATCCATTCAAGATCGCTGGGATTCTAGGCCTTCCCTGTGGAAATACCTTGAGGGATGGACAGAGCCACAAGGTAGCTGCAACTAGGATGATTATTTAATTTAGGATCCAAACCAGGACACGCAAGAGAGTGAAAAGGGGGTGCTTTTTACAAATGACTCCAGGACACCCGGCATGATCAGGCACTGTCTGGAGCAAATTGGGGGGATGGCCACTCTGGAAAGAACACAGGCTCAGGAATGAAGTGTTTTGCTTAACATTTAGGAACCTCATTTTTTTCAGCAGTTAAACTGACATCTACTTTTCATGGTCCTGTTGGAGTAACATATGTAAGGTGCCAGGCACAATTCCTAACACATAAGTGTTCAATATTTATTAGCTCCTTTTCTTTAAAAAACAAACAACCCCAATAAAAACAACAGCTGCAACCAAAACTGCCCTGTACCAAAAAATAATTTCTAGGCTTCCAGCAGGTGGGATTGAATTCCACCTATTTTCACTGCCTGACTCTTCCCCCAGCCATTTGTTCTAATGCAGAGGTGGAATATTGCTCTCCCAGTCAACCGTTTCCTTTTCTGCTCATGCTCAGATGATTCTGGTCTCTGTATAACAGTGTTTCTCAACCTTTTTTTTGAGACAGGGTCTCACTCTCTTACCCAGGCTGGAGCACAGTGGTGTGATCATTGCTCACCGCAGCCTAGACCTCCCCAGCTCAAGTGATCCTCCCACCTCAGCCTCCCAAGTAGCTGGGATCCCTCTCCCCCATCATGAAATTATAATACATCATGAAATTATAATACTACAGATATACTGTATATCTTTTTATGTACTGTGGCCCTTGAGAGGCCACAAACCATTGTGATATCTAAGATTGTTTTTCTCCTTCCCCTCAAAAAGCAGATTATTGCCCTTTTCAAAAACCAATTTTCATCTAGTTGGAGGCAATATCCACCCCTTTGAGAACGCATGGCATTCAGCATGAATCTTTCCCTCTTCCCACTTCATCTCAGATTCTCCCATGTCGGAGGTGTCGTACTTCTCAGTTGGAACCTACCTACATAATGGGGAGGGAAAAACCATGAAAAACAGTAAGAGGTACTTTTTGTTGAGCAAGTGCTTCATGGTACATTATCTCTGATCATCACAGCAATCTTGCGAGAAAATTTTTTTCATGGATGAGAAAACTCAGGCTTGGAGGGGTAAGTCACCCACAACTGTGGGGTTGAATATAAAACAGCGTCTGTCTGATATGAAAATCAAAACCATGACGCCATACTGCCTGCTCATTCATAAAGGCTAGGGAAAGGTAAGAGTAGAAGGAACCAGCATTTACTGAGCCGTTACTGTGTTTCTGAAACTCTGTTTGGTGCTTTACCTACTTATTTAATTCACATCTCTGTTCTGTGAAGTTGGGGGTATGTGCCTAGTTTTAGAGACAAAAGATGGGTTTGCAGTGATTATTTTTTCAAATTTCACATGGCCAGCAGTTCATGAAGGCTGAATTGTAACCCAGGTCTGCCTCTCCTAAAACTCCTCTCTTCATTACAAAACACAGCTCCTAGGAGGAAGGTGCTCTTAGCCTTCACCTTGCAGGAGGGTAAAAGAACCACACAATTACAGCTTTCTCCCACTGCCTCTTCCCCAACACACACTCTTGATTTTTTTTTGGCACATGTAGATAAGAAAATAATATAAAGTTAGATATGAAGATAATATAAACCATAACATTTTGAAAACTTTGTGCACTTTACCACCTTCACAAAGTACTGCCTTCACAAACTCCTAGGAATCTGGGAATCCCAGATTAAATGCCACTGGTCTCTGATAAGCCAAAGAGGGGCCTGCTGGAGATAACTTAGCAGGATGCCATTCAGGTGGGCATACTCAGATGCAGTGTAGCATGGGTATAAACCTCAGATCAGTCGGGAGAGAGTGGCCGACCTCAGCAGGTTGCTGGAAGGTTTGATGTAGGCTTGATGCATACTACAGCCAGAATATAAGGGGTCAGTTTGTCGGTGACTTACTCTCAAGGGGCCTTAGGTATATTCTTAGAGAGAGAACCTTTATTTACATGTGCCAGTCCAGCTAGTGGTGAACCAGTGGGAAGGCCCATCCACCTTGGGTGCTTTGTCGCAGGGAGAGAATTGTGCAGTGGAATAAGGGCTCTTGGTTCAGCTGTCTGCAAGCCCTTTACATCTTCATTTCATCACTGGCCTAATTTGCTGAGCCCTGACCTGACAGCAAGGTGGGGCCAACCATTCCGTCCACACCCTGGAGCAAGGAAGCTCTAGGTTCCTGTGAGGCAAACTGCCTTTTTAGTTGTCCGCAGATTTGTCTCTCAGGAGCAGGAATGGCGGCTTCCTTCCCTCAGGGAGGTGGGGGTGGTGACAGTGGGGTTGACCAGCTCTCCTGCTGTGCTGAGAGGCGTCTGGAGGCTGGCACATGGGATCCAGTGCTCAGAATAGAACACCTCACTGGTCACTTTTGGAAGATGCTAGAAAACCAACTTATTATTTTGAAAACTGGTAAATAAGAAGAGAGAATCAGGTGTTTACTTTGCCTTTCCAATACAGACTATATCTCAGGACAACCAAATGATAGATGAGGGGAAGTTGCTCTTTATAGAAGTATTCCAGCTGACAAATGAAGAGACAGGGACACAATTGAAATTCTGTAATCTGAATTACAGGGTCTAGGCAATAATTGCCAATGAGTGTTAACATCACATGAAGAAAGACAACAAGATTTTATGTGTATCTTGGTAGAAGTATCACAACACTGCCTTTGAAGCAGACTTGACCCCCAAAACAAGACAAAAACAAAACTCAACAATAACAACAACAACAAATAAAACCAAAAAAACTCTAACCTGAATCTAAGGTGGAGCATGTCCAGTGGAGCTTTCTGCAATGATAGGAATGTTATGTATCTGCACAGTCCAACATAGTAGCCACTAGTCACATGCATGTCTTGAGCACTTGAAATAAGACTAGTGTGATTGAGGAACTAAGTTTTAAATTTTATTGAATTCTAATTAATTTAAATTTAAATAGCCACATGTGGCTATGGGTTAATGTATTGGACAGCACAGTTCTAGATTGACCTAACAATTTATGGGAGACACAAGGGACAGAAGAACGTGTTGAATGACACCATAGGAATGCAAACAGGAAAACACATTCTATGAGAACTATAGTTGGCACTTTGCATTCATGGATTCAACCAATAACAGATTGAAGATATTTTTTTTTAAATTGGATGGTTGCATCTGTACTAAATGGGCGCAGACTTTTTTCTTGTCATTATTACCAAAACAAACAGTATAGCAAATATTTATATAGCATTTACATTGTATTGGGTATTATAAGTAATCTAAGGTGATTTAAAGTATACAGGAAGACGTGCATACATGATATGCAAATACCATGTCATTTTATATAAGGGACTTGAGCATCCATGGGTTTTGGTATCTGTAGGGAGTCCTAGAACCAATCCCCCATGGTTACTAAGAGATGACTGTATAGGACAAACTATCTGGTTTCATCAACAAATAAGGCACAATGAATAAAAAAGACATAGCCAGGGAAACATAAATTATTAAAGACAAGTGATATCAGCCAATTATTAATACAAGGTATAGAATGTATATGGATTCTGTTTTGGACAATTAAACCAGTGCAATTATGAGACGATTAGAGAAATGTGAACCCTGATTGTATATTTAATGATGTTACAAAATTATCACTTTTTAGGTGTGATAATGGCATACTGATTATTTAAAAATAGAGTCCTATTCTTTAAAAATTATTACTGATGGTCGGGTGTGGTGGCTCACACCTGTAATCCCAGCACTTAGGGAGGCCGAGGCGGGTGGATCACCTGAGGTCAGGAGTTCGAGACCAGCCTCAACATGAAGAAACCCCATCTCCACTAAAAATACAAAATTAGCCAGGTGAGGTGGTGCATGCCTGTAATCCCAGCTACTCGGGAGGCTGAGGCAGGACAATTGCTTGAACCTGGGAGGCGGAGGTTGCGGTGAGCCGAGATCACGCCATTGTTCTCTAGCCTGGGCAACAAGAGCGAAACTATGTCTCAAAAAACAAACAAACAAAAAATTATTACTGATGTGCATATGGCTAAAATCATATGATGTTGAGGTGTGCTTCAAAATCATCCAATGGTTGTGTGAAGGGGAAGGAGGTTAGAGAACTGGGTAGGGGTATAGATGATATGAGATTGGAATGAGTTGATCATTGTTCAAGCTAGCTGGTGGGTACATGGTAGTTCATTAAGTTATTCTCTCTACTTTTCAATGTGCTTGAAAATTTCCACAACAAAATGTTAAAAAAAAGAAGTAAGGGAAACTTCCAAGGAACCTCTCTCTAACCCCAAATAACAACAGCCATAATAGCAACAGCAGCAAAAAATACCACCCTTGAGCTAAAACCAGAGCTGGGAAGTGGGGGCAGGGAAAGGTGTACAGGTAGCACCCAGGACAGAAAAGCAGGGTGAGGGCAAACACCGCTATCAACGCTGTAGTAAGGAGAGTAAGCCTTGGGCCAAGGGCACGTTAAGCTGCAACTCCAGCTAAGGTGATCCCAGGTCTACAGTGTCCCTGGCTCTCAGAGAAGGCAAAAGCAAATTCTATCTGAAAGACAGCACCCTCCATTTAGGTATGTGGGATTCCTATGGATTAGGGTTAAGCAAATAGTAGCAAACGTTAGGGTGACTGTAACAATTATCATCTAAACTGAAACATTTTTGAGGATGTAAAGAAGTACTAAGATAATTAACAGGCGTCAATTGGTCGTAAAAGACACAAACTAAGATTGTCCTGGAGAAACCAAGCCATATGGTCCCTCTGGTAGCTAAGGAAGGGAGGGAGAGCCAGCCACTTTATTCCTAGAGTTTGGTGAGAGTGAGAGCCTGCATCTCAGCCCAGATCATTTGGAAGTTGGGCTCATGCTCTGGGTCAATGATTCGCAAAGTGCGATCCTTGTACCAGCAGCATCAGCATCACCAGGGAGCTTGCTGGAAATGCAGGCTCTTGGGTCCTGCCCCAGACATAAATCAGAAACTCAGGGGATGGGCCCAGTAGGTAATTCTGATGCACCAAGTTTGAGAACTACTGGTGCAGGCGAACATTTCTGAGCTGCTGTCCATCCAGCTATTAATAAACATTCCACCAGTATCACAATGCTCATTATGTTTTCTTCAAAGTAATAGCAGCTAGGAACAAAGTTACATTTACTCAATCCTTAACATTTTAACGGTACCAGGTAATTCTATAAATAAAGTCTAGTGAAAGTCATTCATCAATTATCCATTAAGAAGGATTTTAAAATAATAAAAATTCCTTTCAGCATTTTCTATCTCAAAAGTCTAGTGCTTCTCTCAGAGGAGAACAAAAATATCACCTTCTCAAAGGAAGCTTTAATTAGGTGTATATCTCTCCTGTGTGCCAATTCATAGAGTTCCTCCAAATTAAGTTCCTACACATTTCTGGCTGAAACTGGCCCCTAGTTAGCACTAGCTCATTCATTAGGTCGGCTTCCATTTAACCTGGAGCCTGAGGAGTAACCTATTGCTATCCTCTTTGATCTCCTCCAACGTAGTGGAGAACATGTCTGATGGTCAGTTTTTCTTTCCACACTAGGCTTCCTGGACTAACCAGGACTGGGCGTGGGGCATGTATTAGATATTTTTGTGGCTTAAAACACCACCTTCTACCAAAGGCATGCTTCTGTTTGTCTTGAAGAAGTTTCTGGCATGGCTCCGTAGCTGTTTATCACCTCTGTATTAAGGATAATAGGATGAGCCCCTTGTTGATGAGAGCCTTGCTGGGGGTTGATAAACACACACAGAGATAGAAGACTCTCTGTTTTCTTATGGCCACAGGCACCAAACAGAAACCACACAGCCTCAGATGAACATATGTTAACACCAAGATTCTCCACACTTCCTCCAACTTCTCTTAAAATAGAACTATTTTCATGGTGGAAGCCAGAAGTGCTACAAGCACTCAGGTGGCAGGACTTATAGCTAAGAGTGGCATAGGATCGCACTGTTTCCTAAACCCCACTTCTGGAACTGGCTACATTCTTTGGAGACCATTTTTTTTTTTTTAAAATAGCCCTTTCCTCCACCTCATTGCCACAGGATTTTCTTCAGTAGGTCTGCACTGAGGCCTGAGAAACTTCAATGTTGGAAGGGTTCTTAGGGGATTTCTGATGTACAGCTTGAGTTGGGAACTGCCGACGCTGAGTTGGAGCTGTTCTAGCAAGGGCTTGGAGTGTTTCCAGATTTTTGCTGGCATCATCTAGAGTGTCTTGCAGAGCACGGCCTTGCTCTTCTTCAGGAAGACTTGAAGTTTTCAGGAGCATCTTTGTAGTTTAGCTTTCTAACCTATTCCTAATCCAGGTGATAAGTGACTTCATTGAGGCATCCTGGTCAAGAGTGCAGAGAGGTTCCCCTTTGAGGGCCAGCTCTGCCACTTACCATCTGTGAGACTTTGAGCAAGTTCCCAAATTCCTGCGAGCTTTGCTTTGAATGTCTAAAGAGTGGTAAGGGTAATATCTACTTGACAGGGCTCTTGTGAAGATTAAATGAGAGAATATAAGTAAAATCCTTAGCCTATTGCCTGGCACATAGCGAATGCTTAATGAATTCATTCATATTATTATTTTTTTCCTAAGGGTTCAAGCCAATAGAGTTGCCAAATAGTTTGGGTTTTGTTTTGTTTTTTTGTTTTGTTTGTTTTTGGACAGAGGTCACATTTTGGCAACATTTTTTTCTGCTAATGGATATTACAGAAAGTTACATTCAGAGAGATAGATGCTGTACCTGAAAGGGTATATATTTAAAAGACTGACACTGTCTGATAGGAATTGGCAGTAAAGAACACAGGGTCCCACAGTGGATCCTCAGAGCAAGGATCCTCAGAGCTCCTGAGCAGAGGAATGGCACAAAGAGAGCAGGAAGGCAGAGAGGTAAGATACACGGCTTTGCAGGAACTCATTTCAGCCTAGATGTTAGCTGGAGGCCCTGAATCATAAGAGCTGGATATAATGGGATCACACTCCACTCTACACTCTGGAAAGGTCCAAGATTTCTTGCATTTCACAGGCATCCTCAAAAGTCCCCCTTGACTCTGACTTCTGCTGATTCTCAACCCCTGTTCCTGTTGCGTGCCCACAGCCTTGCTGTTCTGTCTTCCTTCCCCTGTCTCCTCTCTTCTGTACTTACTCCATCCAGTTCACTTCAGATGAAGAACAATTTAATTACCTCTTTTGCTACCTTTTCTCTTACCAACTCATGCTGTCTGGGTGTCTGCTGCCCCAAGTGGCATTTCAAGATATTTTCCTGAACAAAGAGAATAACTTCCTGAAAAAAATTACAATGCTTGCTCTTAATTTATTTCCTATGTCCCTCCAAACCTAAATATTTAAGTAATGAGATGCTGAGGAAATATAGGAATGCTCATGTAGGTGGTGTGTTAGCAATGGAGAGAAAGACTGGATCAGGGGATATTTAAGAGACGGTAAGATCCCATGACAAATTGACTGTAGAAGAAAAACAAAAAGAAGGGGAAGGAAGGGAACCAACATTTATTGAATGCCCGTATGTTAACAACAGCCCTATTCTATTAGTTTTATCCCTAACTTTCCAATAAATGGAAATCAGAGGGGTCAAATAATTTTATAAAAATAAAGTTTAGCATATACTCTTTTTTTTTTTTTTACAGCTTGCAATTTGAATTTTTGCATGCATCTTTCTTTAAATGGTTTCTTAGGTGCAAGTAGCAGAATCTGCTGCTGCTTCAGTGTGAATGAGGCTCCTCTTACTTGTGACAGCACAGCCAGTGGCTGGGAGTTCCAGGGAGGCTGTTTCCCAACAGTTGGAGCTGTCCAGGGATAGACTGGGTGGGTCCACTCTCATGGGAGGCATTAATATTTAAGCAAAGACTGGAGGACGGCTTGGTTGGGGTGTTGCTGTGGGAATTTGGATTTGGATAGGAGGTTCCCACATAGGGCTGCCATAAGAACCACTTAGGGGAAGGCATGTTCAAAATACAGATGCCTGGGTCCTATTAGAGACAATTCAGTATGTCTAGAATGGCTCAGAAGCCTTTCAGATATGTTCCCCAGTTGATTTTCATGCACACCCAGCTCTGGGGACCATTGAAACAGGTTGCCATTAACCCTTTTCCTGTTTGCCCTGAGAATACTCGCTGGTGGCGCTTGCGGTGGCAGCATTTACCCTGAGATAACTTTGCCACAAAATATCTCGCTTTTATTATTATTATTTTCACATTGCTCTAGTGTATTGACTTTGGAAACAAAAGACACCATTCTATCAATAGCATTCTGTTTTTAGTAGTGCTATTTCCATTTACAAAATATAGTAATTCTCGATCGCTGAAAGTGTCAAATCCCAGAAAACACAGCATTCCTATGTGTGGTGTTAACATCATTCTCGAACAGTTGTTGGGTGAAGACCCATTTGATGAATCCGATTGTTCTGAAATAGATGATTCTGATGATTCAGACAATTCTGATGTTTGTTCTGTTTGGAAATAACTCCAAGAACAGTTTTTATATTTTATTTTCACATTGATAATTGGTCAGATTTGCTTCAGCCTCAAAGAGCATGTTAATGCAAAATTAAATGAGCACTGGCAGTGAGCGGCACTATTTTTTTCTAAATGGGTAAAGTTCCCTTCATCACTGGATTCTCTAGAGTCTGTCTTCTATTATGGGCAAGGAGAGTCTTACAGCCTTTAAGACACAATGCTCTATTCATGTAGGCAGTGATAACTGGTCAAACATGATTTCTGTTTCATTCTTGGAGAAGGTAGAATACTGAGCTCCTTTAAAATATTTGGGTTACACATTCTCTTTGTAATGGAAAATGGTATTTACTCCAGTAGGATTGTTGGTGATGCCACACATATTTGACTTTGAAGAAGCCAGATAGTGTTTATACACCTGCAGAAACTAGCTAGAGGAATCGAGATGAGATTCCTAGCTAATATATATACTTACAAAAAACAGAAGGTAAACACAGGACTGGAGTGGTTTGAGGAATGTAACATGCTCAAATATACTTCTCCTTGGTGCGCTCAAAGTAGAAAAAGAAGACTCAAGGGATTTACTAACAAACATATATTTTCTGGGCCTTTGGTAACATGCTGCCCAATATCTCTTCAGCTCCCAGGTTGAAACATTCATGATTTTTTTTTTTTTTTAAAGCGTTTGCTTATTCTTCCCCAAATAGATGGATACTGGTAATAAATAATGAAAAAATATTGAATGCCAGGAAGATGACATGCAATTTTTCTTTCTTCCTGCTATAATACTTGCTTAATAATTGATGTGTGCATCTTTTCTAGTGGCGAAAGACCTTTACTTAAAGAGAGATAGCACACGGACAAAGCTGAGAGACTTGCTGAGTTTGTGGCCAGCTCAGAGGCGTTGACCACCAAACCATTTGCATTTCAACAGCAGGACAGCTCTCAGAAGAGGACACAGGATAGAGATGCCATGCTTTCTCTACTTCTCTTACCTTATTCCATGGTACTCAGCCTTCTTTGGCAGCCAGCCTATTCCTCTTTTTTTTTTTTGAGACGGAGTCTCGCTCTGTCGCCCAGGCTGGAGTGCAGTGGCGGATCTCAGCTCACTGCAAGCTCCGCCTGCGGGGTTTATGCCATTCTCCTGCCTCAGCCTCCCTAGTAGCTGGGATTACAGGCGCCCGCCAACTCACCCAGCTAGTTTTTTGTATTTTTAGTAGAGACGGGGTTTCACTGTATTAGCCAGGATGGTCTCGGTCTCCTGACCTCGTGATCCACCCGTCTCGGCCTCCCAAAGTGCTGGGATTACAGGCTTGAGCCACCGCGCCCGGCCTATTCCTCATTTTTAAGTAGGAGGACTCTATAATTAACTCCAACCTATTTCTGCTGTGTTAATTAATGTGTGCATACAGAAGGTTGCTGTTTTCCCTTAAGGTGTGATGAAGAGGACTGTTTTTTTTGTTATTTTTTTTGTTTTTTTTTATGGAAGTCACTTAGAGCTTTAGCAGATGTAGCAATTCACTTTGAATAGCAAGACACAACAAATTCTTTTTTTTTTCTTTTTCTTTTTCTTTTTTTTTTTCTTTTTTTTTGAGACGGAGTCTTGCTCTGTTGCCCAGGCTGGAATGCAGTGGTGCAATCTTGGCTTACTGCAAGCTCCGCCTCCCAGGTTCATGCCATTCTCCTGCCTCAGCCTCCTGAGTAGCTGGGACTACAGGCACCCGCCACCACGCCTAGCTAATTTTTTGTGTTTTTAGTAGAGACAGGGTTTCACCGTGTTAGCCAGGATGGTCTGGATCTCCTGATCTCATGACCCACCTGTGTTGGCCTCCCAAAGTTCTGGGATTATAGGCTAGAGCCACTGCACCCGGCCAACAAATTTTTTTTTAATTTAATTTTTATTTTAAGTTCAGGGGTACATGTGCAGGTCTGTTATATAGGTAAACTTGTATCATGAGGATTTGTTGTACAGATTATTTCATCACCCAGGTTATTGAGCCTAGTACCCATTAGTTATTGTTCCTGATCCTTTGCCTCCTCCCACCCTCCACCCTCCAATAGACTCCAGTGTGTGCTGTTCCCCCCACCCATGTGTCCATGTGTTCTCATCAATTAGCTCTCACTTATAAGTGAGAACATGCAATATTTGGTTTTCTATTCCTGAATTCGTTTGCTAAGGATAATGGTTTCCAGCTCTATCCATGTTCCTGAAAATGATATGACCTCATTCTTTTTTATGGCTGCATAGTATTCCATGGTAAATATGTACCACATTTTCTTTATGAAGTCTACCATTGATGGGCATTTAGGTTGATTCCATGTCTTTGCTATTGTGAATAATGCTGCAACGAACATACATGTGCATGTGTTTTTATAATAGAATGCTTTATATTCCTTTGGGTATATATGCAATAATAAGATTGCTGGGTTGAATGGTATGCCTGTGTTTAGGTCTTTGAGGAATTGTCACACTGTCTTTCACAATGGTTTAACTAATTTACATTCCCATCAACAGTGTATAAGCATTCCTTTTTCTCTACAACCTCAGCAGCATCTGTTATTTTTTGACTTTTTAGTAATAGCCATTCTGACTGGTATGAGATGATATCTTATTGTGGTTTTGATTTGCATTTCTCTAATGATCAATGATGTTGAGCTTTTTTTCATATGATTGTTGGCTGCATTTATGTCTTCTTTTGAAAAGTGTCTGTTGATGTCCTTTGCCCACTTTTTAATGAGGTCATTTTTTTCTTATAAATTTGTTTAAGTTCCTTATAGATGCTGGATATTAGACCTTAGTCAGATGCATCGTTTGGAAAAATTTTCTCCCGTTCTGTAGGTTGTCTGTTCACTCTGTTGATAGTTTCCTTTGCTGTACAGAAGCTCTTTAGTTTAATAGGTCCCATTTGTCAACTTTTGCTTTTGTTGCCATTGCTTTTGCTGTCTTCATCGTAGAATCTTTGCCCATTCCTTTGTCCAGAATGATATTGCCTAGGTTGTCTTCCAGGGTTTTTATAATTTTGGGGTTTACATTTACATCTTCAATACACCTTGAGTTAATTTTTGTATATGGTGTAAGAAAGGGATCCAGTTTCAATCTTCTGCATATGGCTAACCAGTTATCCCAGCACCATTTATTGAATCCATTCCGCATTGCTTGTTTTTGTCAGGTTTGTCGAAGATCGGATACTTGTAGGTGTGTGGTCTTATTTCTGGGCTCTCTTTTTGAGCCAGTGCCATGCTGTTTTGGTTACTGTAACCCTGTAGTACAGTTTGAAGTTAGGTAGCATGATGCCTGTGGCTTTATTCTTTTTGCTTAGGATTGACTTGGCTATTTGGGCTCTTTTTTTATTCTATATAAATTTTAAAAAAAATTCTAGTTTTGTGAAGGATGTCCATAGTAGTTTAATAGGAATAGTATTGAATTTATAAATTGCTTTGGGCAGTATGGCCATTTTAATGATATTGATTTTTCCTGTCCATGAGGATAAAATGTTTTTTCATTTAGGTTTGTGTCATCTCTGATTTCTTTGAGCAGTGTTTGTAGTTTTCCTTGTAGAGATCTTTCGCCTCTCTAGTTAGCTATATTCCCAGGTATTTTATTTTTTTGACACAACTAATTCTACTGGGTAAACTCTACCTGGGACTACAGTATAAAAAATCATACAGACTCTCTCTGGGCTTTCTATGGGCATTGGAAAACAGTGAACAAAGTGGAAGGATCCTGTCCAATGACATGAGTCCGACTACGGTCTGAATCTGAACACCACACTATAGTGACTGTGTGATTTTTTGTAAGTCACTTAACCTCTCTGTGTCTTGTTTGCTCATTCATAAATGGTGCACAGAATGCCTCCTTTGATCAAGAGTGACTCATGTAATGTTTATGAAGCTTCTGAGTCATATAATTCAATTCATGAGCCTATACATTGGCTGTAAGTGTTTACCCCATTAGACTAAGATCCTCGAGAGCAGAGATGATGTCTTATTTATGTCTCCAGTGCCTAGTAGCAGTAGGAACTCATATTTATTGAAAGACCAAAAAAATGAATTTGTCTATTTGATTAGCAATCTTTACAACTGTGCAGTGACTCTTGCTGGGGTATAGATAAGTTTTTAGCCCTAAACTCTTCGCATGTCTGTGTCCCTACAGGAATGTGGACCTTTCTCAACCTGTTGGCAGGGTGTGGTCTTGCCAGTTCACAAAGCCAACCACCTAGAATTGCACTATCCCTTCCTGCATGGTCCTTCTGGCCTGGGAGTCCTCTGGAGCTCCCTGAGATGTGGGGGGGATGCAAATCTTTGCAGAGATGCTGGTGATTCAGCTTGCCCAGACATGCCATGCAGCCACTCCCCTCTTGGGTTGTGTCATGTGAGTGCCAGTGCTATAGACAAGCAGGGCACGAGGGGCAGCAGGTTTTTTTCCTGCTTTCAGAGACCTCTATCCATCCTCTGCTTCTGTGCTCCTTCCCCAGCCCAGGGGAATCTCTTTTTAGTCTGAGTGAGATCAACTTCCCCTTTCTGCTCTTTAAGGCACTCAGTCTATCCCTAGAATCTCTCTTTCCCGAAGGCCGTAGGCTTTTGGAACACACAAGCCAGAAACAGTTTCAGGTAATTTATTTTCTGCTCTGCCTAAACCTCTGCTGGATATCAAACATGCAAGACTCATTACTTGCCTGAATCCGGGAAGGGAGAGTTAATATCTCAAAATATTACAAGTCTAGTGCCTAGGAGGAAACAATTAGATATTGGGGACTGGTCTTACCAGAGATGGCAAATGTTACAGGACTTTAGGGGATATTAATTCCTTATGATTGTGAGATGGTGAAACTCCAGGTATCATTGCAGCATTTAAGACAGGAAAAAGGATGGAAGAAACAACAGTTTTCTGTTTGTTCCCCACCATACCACCCCCCTCCATTTTGTTGTTGTTGTTTTTGAGACAGAGTCTTGCTCTGTCACCTAGGCTGGAGTGCAGTGGTGTGATCTCAGCTCACTGTGACTTCTGCCCCCCGAGTTCAAGCAACTCTCCTGCCTCAGCCTTCCAAGTAGCTGGGATTACAGGCATGTGCCACCACACCTGGCTAATTTTTGTATTTTTAGTAGAGATGGGTTTTCACCATGTTGGTCATGCTGGTCTCAAACTCCTGACCTCATGATCCGCCTGCCTTGGCCTTCCAAAGTGCTGGGATTACGGGCGTAAGCCAGCGTGCCTGGCTTGTTCCCTTTTAACAAGAAATGAAATAGCATTTTAGAGCCCCTCTGCCTCTCTGAGACTTTAAAAAATGTATCATTGACCAAGATAGGGTCACATAGCATGGGAAGCAGGAAAAGCCAACATTGGGTTTCCAGCCTCAATGTGGTGAGACAGCAAGTGAGAAGCGATGCGGCAAGCTGTTGATTTAGCCCATCTCAGTCTGGGTTCCCCCAGAAGCAGATCCTGAAACAGGGCTTCAAAAGCAAGTGGTTTGATTGAGGGTGAAGTAAAGCCTGGTAAAGTCATGAGAAAGTGAGATGAAAAGGAGAAGCTATGTATATAGCCTCGGTTCCCTGAAGAAACACAGTCAATAGGGAATATTTATATAAAATATACACATATGTAATATATATATAAAACGAATTGACTCACATGGTTTTGGAGGCTGAGAAATCCCCAAGATCTGCAGTTGGCAAGCTGGAGACCCAGGAGAGCTGATGGTGTAAGGTACAGTCCGAGTCCACATCTGAAGGCAGATGTCCCAGCTCAAAGACAGTCAGGCAGAGAGAATTCTTTCTTACCTAGCCTTTGTTGTATTCAGGCCTTCAATGAACTGGATAAATGCTACCCACATTGGAAGGGAGCCTTCTGCTTTACTCAGTCCACTAATTCAAATGTTAATCTCATCCAGAAACACCATCACAGACACATCCAGAATAATATTTATTTATTTATTTATTTATTTATTTATTTACTTATTTATTTATTTTTTTTGAGACGGAGTCTGGCTCTGCCGCCCAGGCTGGAGTGCAGTGGCCGGATCTCAGCTCACTGCAAGCTCCGCCTCCCGGGTTTACGCCATTCTCCTGCCTCAGCCTCCCGAGTAGCTGGGACTACAGGCGCCCGCCACCTCGCCCGGGTAGTTTTTTGTATTTTTTAGTAGAGACGGGGTTTCACCTTGTTAGCCAGGATGGTCTCGATCTCCTGACCTCGTGATCCGCCCGTCTCGGCCTCCGAAAGTGCTGGGATTACAGGCTTGAGCCACCGCGCCGGGCCCAGAATAATATTTAACCGAATGTCTGGGCACCCCATGGACTAATCACATTGACCAGGACAGAGGGCATTTGTCAATTTAGCTACCACCGTGGGCAGCCGGCTCTTAATCCTGGTGGAGTGACTTCAAGATCTAGTGTAAAATATATAGACTGGTGCTATCTCATTTTTACCAGTCATTGGTTGAGGGCTGCTAGGGACTGAAATCCCTGGTACTCTGTCCTGCTCATGACCTGGCAGATGGGCTTTGGCCTGAGGATGCCTTCAGGCAAAGCAATGCAGGTGCTGGCCATCGGAAGTCCGGAGGTTGCTCTTTAGTAGTAAGATGAGGGGATATGAGTGGGCACTGATGAAATCAGTGGCCCCAGCTGACAGGGTCCACCACACAGGGTGTAGTAAAGCACTTGAATGATCAGTAAATGCTTTTTGATCTTTTGAAAAATTAAAAGCTGTTGATTGATTCCAAGTCTCAGATGTTTTGACCTGTAGGACTTTCTTTATCTCAGAAGAGAAACTTATGCTCTTAGGACATTTTCTGTGGGGACAACCTACCAAAGAAAGAATGAGGATCTTATGAGGAGAATCTGAAGTGATTGAACTGTAGACCTTACAGCCTGAACCACTGGGAGCCGAGCTCTTAGTCTCTCTATCTTGGACATGGTTTGGCACTTAAAGGGAGGGCAGATCCCACTGTCTTATGTAGTTTTCAAATTCAACCTTGGCCAAGGTGGTGCTATCTGCTGTCCTAATGTGGGAAAACTGAGGCTCAGGGAAGGATTTGCCCAAGTTATCCAGCTGCAAACATCAGCGTAGAACCCAGGGAGGCCTGACAATAAAACTGGTAGCTGTTCCATGATACTTGCTGGTTCCCTCCCAAGAAGATGACCTTTCGAATGTGCCATAGAAATAAATAATGGTATAATTATATGCCATTTCTTGTGCTGACTCACTTCCAGGCCAGTGGCAGAAAGTTCTTCTGATGGGAGTATGTAGCGCTGACCCTCTGATATCCTCTCTCTCTCTCTCTCTCTCTCTCTCTGTCTTTCTGTCTCTCTTTATTTATTTATTTTTTGACAGAGTCTCACTCTGTCACCCAGGCTGGAGTGCAATGGTGTGATCTTGGCTCACTGCAACCTCCACCTTCCAGATTCAAGTGATTCTCCTGCCTCAGCCTCCCAAGCAGCTGGGATCACAGATGCCCACCACCACGCCCAGCCAATTTTTTGTATTTATTTTAGTAGAGATGGTGTTTCGTCATGTTGGCCAGGCTGGTCTCGAACTCCTAACCTCAGGTGATCCACCTGCCTCGGCCTCCCAAAGTGCTGGGATTACAGGCGTGAGCCACCATGCCTGGCTTCTGTCTGTCTCTCTATCATTCTTTGGTCAGGTGTCTACAGCTGTTGGTAGGGTTTGGTGTCATGTTCCTGAGTCAATCAAGTCAGCTCATGCTGGGCTGAACCGTACTCTTGAGGTATTGATATTTCCTCCTGAATTACTAACTTTCAGATAGCTGCTAATACCTGTGTTGGAGAAACATAAGTTGCAAATAAAACTTGGCTCTCTTTTGTCCCTCTGTTGTTAAAATTAATACACACATGGATCTGTTTGTGAATGCCCCTCTTCTTCTTTGGACTTGCTCCTGATCCCTAGCTCCTGCTGGGAGGAGGACCAGCTGTCCATGTTTCCGCCCCACTGTCTGCTTCCATAAGCAGAGGGGTGGGCACAGATTGTAAGGAAACCAATCCCATCATGTTTTCTGTCCTGGGAATTTAGTTCTGAGGCTCTGAGAGACTGAAATTGCCATTTTGTGGCAAATCACGCCACAAAATCATGTCTGAGTCTTAGATATGGGTGCAGAGGAGCTTGTAGTGAGCAGAGAGCAGGCAGATGTTTGTGGGGAAGCAGAGACAAGAGAACAGATGGCTCCGTGGAGAAGGAGTTTTGAATTCTACACCCCCACCCCTCTGCTCCTGGGCTAGACTTTCCTCCCCTTGCCTAGGAGACTCACATGATTATGATGAAAGAAACCCCCTTACACATGTAGCCTGGGAGGGGGCATGGGTTCCTTTTCATCCAGATGGTCCTCAGTCAAGACAATTTAGGTGAGAACCTGTGGGCTTCAACCATGGAGCTGCCTCACCATGAGCGTGGAGCTCTGCCCTGTGCTGAGACGGAAGACTAACAGTTAAGCACATGTGTGCACATTCAAGCCTGTGTGTCTATTCACAAAACTGATCAGGGCCGAAACTCCTAATTGAAACAAAACAAAGCACAACCATCTGAAGAGAAAAACCATGTCATTAATTGTTATGCCGAAAAATTGAGTCAAATTACCGGGTGGTTTCCATAGAAAAGTTAAACTGCAGCTTTATAATTTGGCCATAATATTCCTAGGGAGTAAGTTGTGATTTATTTGCTTATTTTAAAACATAAACAGTACCTCCAAAAGCCTGAATAACAAAAGTTAAATATGAACCACTTTAGCCTAATCAGCCTGAGACCACTAAGGACAAATCTACAGCCTAAGAAAGTCAGATTTCTTGATCCATTTTCATGATGGAGGCTGCATGCCTGAAGGACCATTGGGCATCTCACCAAACACAGGGAAAGATAGAATTATTCTGCAATTTTCAAGAAGGCTAAAATTTAGGTAAAAGGAAAATAAAGCTTAAAAGCAAAGCAGTGCTGGGTGTAGAGGGATCTGGACTGTAAATTGAACCCAGGTTCCCATTTCCTTGGAAATGACAAAGTTAAGATAAATGTGAGTGTTTTCATCAGAAACGCCTTATATGAAGCTTTATATCTGGGCTAGAAATCAGAACTGCTTCTCTGTGTCAAAGTGACTTAGATCTTCCAGGCAAGAGTGAGATGGTTCATTCTTACTCATACAGTTTCCAACAGTGAAGTTTCTGATAGTCACTGATTTTAGAGATCAAGGCTTTTCAGGATACAAGAAAGCAGTAGTTACTCAAAGAAGGTTATTATGTGCCGTGTGTCCTTGGGAGAAATATCATTTCCTGGTGTACTTTCTGTGTCTGTTATCCCTGCCTGGTGAATGTCAGGACAAATATTTATTTTGTCAATCTGAGTTAATTTTTACTCTTTAAAAAAACTTGGAGGCTCTTTGTGGGAGAATGAGTCAATGTTCTTTGTTTTTTCCAGAACTTGTGAATAGATTTTTGTGAAACTTGTGAGAACTCGCAGCTATTCTATATGAACACACGTGGCTAATGGTGTTTGAAGGAGCTAGGTGGGACCTGCCAGCTTTGCTGATACCACAGCTGGGATTTCCCAGTCTTGAGAGGTGGCATAACACAGGGCACTGTTCCCACCTTTGAGTCTCTTGGGCTTTACTTTCCTGATCTTTTTCCATATGAGGGAACGTGTACTATTATTTACTTAATTTTTAAGAAGTGAATTTACATCTTGTGCTTAAATGGATACGTTACAAAGTAAAGCCTTTAATCATTATCATAACAGGAAAAACAGTATTGCTTTCATATATTCAAAGTAACCATAGGAAAGAAATTAAATGATGCCTGATATCACTTCTTTTATCATCTATTGCTTGTCAAATTGTGTGAGACTGAGGTTTGTCTTACCTTTAAAAAAGGGAATGTGGGGTGAGGAAGATATAAGCAAAGGTCAGAAAGGAAATAGAAAGGAAAGGCTTTCTCCATGATTAGAAAGATAAAAGAGTTAAAAGAGGAGACTCATACCATGTATCTTAGTCCATTTTTTACTTCCATAATAAAATACCTGAGACTAGATAATTTACAAACAATGGAAATCTATTTCTCACAGTTCTGGAGGCTGAGAAGTCCATGATCATGGTGCCAGCAGATTCGTGTCTGGAGGGGGAATCTCTGCTTCCTAATTGGTGCCTTCCAAGATGGTGCTGGGTTCTCACGTGATGGAAATGGTGAGCTCTCCCCTCACATGCAGAAGGGCTAAAGGGATGAATGCTGTGTCCTTTTAGGGTAGAAGAGATGGAGGGATCCGGCAGCTCCCTGAAGCCTCTTTTAAAGAGCATTAATCCCATTCACAAGGTGGAGCCCTCGTGACTTAATTTGTTCACCTCCACCTCTTAATACTATCACCTTAGAGGTTAAGTTCCAACATATCACTTTTGGGGGGACACATACATTCGAACCACAGCACCAGGATTTGCTTTTGGACCACCTCACATCATCTCTGGTGCCAGTGTGACTGTGTGTCCCACTCTTGGGAAACTAGCATTGCATTTTGGGAGCTTTGGCTGCACATTCACAGGCTCAGGATGGAATCAGGTCCCACCATGTTTTAAGTCTGTGACCTTGGGGCAGGCATTTAGCTTCCCCAAAGCTTAATTTCCCCATCCCTCATGGGGATAGTAATTGTTATTTCTTCTTATGATTGCTTTGAGGATTTAATGAGCTGATTCATGGAAAACTGTTAGCACTGTATCTGTCGTATATAGTTTTCCACAGCTCTGAGCTAGGATGCTGAGATAAGCTTGTGTCATGCATCTGCCAAGGGCCAGTGCCTGGGTAGGTTTAAGAGGTCACATCTTGGTCACAAAGGACGTCCATCCATATTGACCAGGAGGGGGAAGTCAAGCTGACTGTTGAGGGTCAATTCCTATTGTGTCAAGTGGTAAGAGTCAGGCTGGAGACAAGGGTCAAAGAACTATGTCAGGGCAGGGGCAGGGGCAGGAGACAATAACACAACATCTGCCAAGAGTCAAGACACAGCCTCTCCGCAAATGTAGGCAGGCCATGCTGAGGAGTGTCTGAGGTTTCCCTTAGTCTCCTGTGGCTTGGGGCAGGGGAGCGGGCATCCCAATTAAGGGAGACACAGCTTCTCTAATCCTAGCTCCCAAGAGACAGTTATAGGACCCCCGGTCTCGTCTCTGGAAAGAGACTATAATATAAAGAGACTGTTTTGTAAGGGTCTCTTTATATTATTTTATATTATAAATATTAATTTATAATATAAAATAATATAAAGATGCTCTCTTACAGAACAGTTTAGGGCCACTGGTCTCATCTCTGGAAAGAAACTATTTGGGTGTCATGCATTCATCTTTTTGTAGGCCTACTATGTGCTGGATACAGTGCCAGGCACTAGACGTGGTAGCACAGAAACATGGTTGGCCAGGAAGGCTTAGGGTCAGGGGTCCAGGAGATACTAAGATTAAGTGACAGAAAGTGAGTCTTAGACAGGCAGATTGTGGAAGGAGCAGGGAGGCACACAGGATGGGCAGAAGCCGGGACCCCACTTGGCTGTGTAGCTTCAGGTGTTGGTGTCAGCGTCTGTCCATATCCTCCTGCTGTGGGATGTATGTGACCTTATTTAGGTTCGGGGTTTTTGCAGACGTAATCAAGTTAATTTGAGGTCATAGTGGATTACAGTGGGCCCTATTCCAGTGACTGGTGTCCTTATAAAAGGAAAATTTGAATACAGCAACACACACAGAGGGAAGATGGCCACGTGATGACAGAAGTAGAGATTGGAGCAATGAAGCTGCAAGGTATGGGCTGTCCACGACCAGCAGAAGCTAGGAAGAGGCAAGGCAAGATTGTTCCTTTGGAGGGAGATGGCCCTGCTGACATCTTGATTTTGACTTCCAGGCTCCAGAAATGTAAATTTCTGTTGTTTTAAGCCACCCAGGTTTGCAATACCCAAGAGCATGGGTCCTTGGGGAGGTGCCTGTGAGCAGGATGGGGGTAGACAAGTGGAGTGAGGTCTCTGCCTTTCTGTGCCCATTACTGATCTTTTGTTATTGATGAGCGCCTTTCCTCAAATTCCTGAGAATCCCAAAGTACTGTTTCTGGCCCCATCCCTGGGACTCTGATTCTTCCGACTCATGGACAACTCTCCCTCCAGCTCCACCTTTCACTATCCAAGAGAAGTCATAGAAAGTAGAAGGTAGGAGCCTTGGAGCAAAATGGGGAAAGGGAAGGGCATGGTTAAGGTAGGAGGGATAACCTGCAGGGGAGGAAGAAGGTGTAAAGAGTGGAATCCTTTTCTGCAGAGTCAAGAGCAGACCACTTGTGTCTCAGGATCCTATGCCAGTGAGTATTAACTGCAGATGGACATGGTACTGACACACCAGTTCTTTCCCAGTTTAGCCATCTTCTCTGCCTGGTCACCAGCAGGTAGCTTTAGACACATTTCTTGCTTAAAGGGCAGATTAAATAATTTTATTCAATGTTTACCTAGATCCTGGGGCAAGAAACCAGCATTCCTTGTATAGATTTTGCTCCCTGGCCTCTTCTGGACCCCAAGATGCAGGAGAGGACTTTCTGCCTCAGTCCATGGATCAGGGCATGTGGCCAGAGGTCTCACGTCTCATGACTGAGTGTTTTATCAGAGACCTGAGGGTCAGGGCTGGGGACTGATTTCTCCCTCCACTGCTTGTTGCAGGGAGATGTCTTACTCCCTCACAATAGCCTTTATGAAAAGAAAAAAACCTGGTCAGTCAAATTGCATTTTATCTAAAGAGGAAGCTTAAAATAATCTGAGCCATTTGACAAAATTAGAAGGATCAGATCTCAGGTTTTTGATCTTATATGGGTGGTCATTGTTCCAGAACGTTAAGATAGATAGTCGTTTGGACTCAGTGGAACCTCATGCATTTTAAGAGTCCCTGAAACCCATGTGGCCACTCTGCAGACTCACATTTACCATAATTCTCAACACTACATTCTCTCTTTCCAAGAAATCACAGGCCCAGACATTGATATTTTGATGAGCTGATATAGAAATAAATTTCAGGCAGAGGGGTTTTGGTTGGAGAGAAGCAAGAAGGTCAAGCAGAAAACAAGGAATGGAAAAGAGTTTTATGTTCATGTCAGAGGGCCTTCCAGGTCACTCCAGGCTGGAGCTTGAGGAGAAATGTCTCAGAGGGACTTGACTTCAAGGCCCAGGGACTTAAGAGTAGACATTTAGGAAAAGAAATGCCTCAGTAAGCTTGCATTCTCTCTGCCAAATTGTAAGGAAAGGATATAGATAGCCTTGTTTCCTTCCTTCCCTAGAGTGGGACAAGAGGCCCAGTGTGACTCTACGGACTGCTTAGAGATGAGTTCTCTTGTGCAGGGCCACTTGATGAACACGTGTACCTCAAAAAAGCTAATAAGAGATTTGGGGGATTCCAGTGTCAGAGGGGTGTGACTCAGCCAGCTGAAAACATTTTAAGCATCAGATTCGTGAAAGCTCAGAAAAATCAAGCTCTAGCCTTAAACAAAATGGCAGGTAGGAATCAGGAGCTGAAGCCAAGGGTATGGTAATGGGAGGAAGTCCAGCAGCCTGGGAGCAGGTTAGTGATGGGAAGCTGCACAGGAGAGACCCATGCTAATAGCTCTAGGCTGTCAGCCTTAATGGCCATTGGCCTGGCTTAAACATACAGGGTCAAGCATTCATCCCTTTCTGGAAATCTCTAGTTGAAAACAAACTCAGACAAACCATTTTGTATCAATTCAAGTGAAAACCAAAATCCCCAGAGGACTCAATATCACCTGCCTCAAGCACTTCCTGGAAAACCTCCAGGGTGCAATGTCTTTGCAACCCATTATTCTCAGCCATAAACTTCTCTGGCTTATGAACCACATGGAGAACAACCTACCTCCTTTATGTGGACTGCTAATTGCAATTTTTGTTTTTATGTAAAGCGTTGGGACAGATGCTTTATTCAGAAAGTAAAGCCTCAGATAAACAAGTGTGTAGGCACAAGCTCATCACTTGCTGCCCAGGGCTCTGTATAGTTGCATTAGACTCCCAGCTGTAGACTAAGTCAGTTAGGAAATGGATAAGGCCCTGTGCATATCAAACACTGAAATCATGGGAGCAGGTTAAAGAGGGGGAAGCTGAGCTGGGAAATACAAAGTAGGATTTGGGAAGGATTTTTACCTTTTTCCCATTTCTACCAGTCAAAGTCTGCAGAACCTTCCAGGAAGCATGTCCTGGAGTGATTGGGAGTCAAATCACTTGGGATGCACAGGCAAGGAATAGTTTCTGTCTTAGATAATGTCTGTGAAGCTCCAAGAAAGAGGCATGAAATCAAGGGAGGTGTCCTAGATCAACAGAAGGATGGGCCCAAAAACCCATGGGGGATCCAGCAGCTTTGTTCCTCTTTTTCCTTCTCTTCTCTACCTGCACATCCCCCACAAGAGGAAATGTTAACATTTCCCTCATTTCTTCCTGGCTGTAGGACAATTTTGGCCAGAGTAGCAATCTTAAAACATAGCCTTGTTTGTGATGCTCTCTTGATAAAAAATAATAAAACAAATGCTTTTACTGCTTACAATATGTTAGGCACTGTTCTGAGCTCTTTGCACATTCTAAGTCATTTATTTCTCACAACAATGCTGTGATGCAGATGCCATTATCATCCCCATTTTAGAGAGTGAGGGGAGAACTGAGGCATAGGGAGGTTAATTAACTTGTACCAGGTCATAGCGCTAAGTGGCAGAGCCAGGATTTGAACCTAGAATCTAGATCAAGATCCATGCTTTTTTCTCCACTCTGCCTATAGGACAAAGAACAAGTGTGTTAATCTGGCATTCAGTGTCTTCTACCACCTGGGCTCTGTCTACTTTGTCCCCTGTGTATACTTCAAAGTACTCTGTGTGCCTCCCACAAAAGTATTTGCATTGTTTATAAAAGACAAAGAGTGAATCTTTTTATTATGCAAAACCCTCATAAAAATGACAGGAGGCAAACAATCTAATCTCAAATTAGCCAGGGTATCCACGGATGACAATATAAGTGAACAGTAAAATGCAAACATTTTCTTAGCCACCGAAATGAAGACTTAAACAATGAATTACCTTTTTGGGGCACAATTTCTAGCATTTGATAATACATGCTGTGAAGGTGTGAGGAAATGAGCAGTCTGTTTAGAGGAGTATAAATCAATTCAGTATTTTTGGAGACTGACTGGATAATAATAGCTATTAAAAAGAAAAATGTGTATGTCTTTAGTAAAATAATCCCTCTTCTAGCAATCTTTCTTCCAGAAAATAATACCACAGACACAGCAAGGCAAATGCATAAGGATGTTCGTTGATGGGTTGTTTGACAATAACAAGAAATAGGAGCCGGATGAATTTCTATAAAGAGGAATATGTTTGAATATATTTTGCTACATCAAAGTAATAGCAAAAAAATATAATATTATGCAAAAGAAGTAGGAACACTTATTTTCATTGGCTTGGAAAGCTGTATGTTATTGTATTAGTTTTTCATGCTTGTGTAACAAATTACCACAAATTTAGAAACGTAAAATAACACCTAATCATTAGCCCCTGTCTCTGTAGCTCAGACATCTGGCATGGCATGGACCGGATTCTCTGCTCAGGGCATCATCAAGCTAAAACCAAAGCATCAGCTGGACTGAGTTCTTATCTGGAAGCTCTGAGGGAAAAATCAGGTTCCAGTCTCATTCTTCTTGTTGGCAGAATTCGACTCCTTGTGGTTGGAGGCTGAAGTTCCTGTTTCGTTGCTGGTTGTCAATTAGGGACTGCTTTCAGCTCCTCGAGGCTACCTGTATTCCTAGTCACTTGTCTACCTCTATCTTTAAGCCAGAATAGTGTGTCACATCCTTCCTATGCTTTGAATCTGTGACTTCCTCTGTCTCTGACCTCTAGACCCAAATTTAAAGAGTGTATGTAATTGTCTCCCTATTTTTAATGGAACTTATTTGGGACCTTAACTATATTCGCAGAATTTCTTCACATTAACATCTGGATTCATGTTTGACTGAATAAGTGGGAGAAAGTATATGTACACTAGGGCCTAGGAATATTGAAGACTATATGAGAATTCTGCCTACCATAATGATATACCACAAATGAAAAAGCTACTCATAGATCAAAAGATTGAGCATGAATCCATTAAAACATTTTATATTTATATCTGGATAGCAATAGAGATAAGTATGTTTACACACATATGGATATTTTGATATTAATATATATGGGGCTGGACAGTGGAGAGTCATGCAAGACCATTAGAGGGCATGCTGTTAAAAGTGGTTATTTCTGTGATTGGGATTGAATAGGACAGAAGGGACTTGTACTTTTTCCTTATGTTTTTACTTTTTAAAAAATTACAAAATTACAGGCGTTTATCTGTTTGTGTTTTTTAGTACATCAGCCCCTCATATCTTTGGCGTCTGCATCTGTGGATTCAAGCAACCGTGGATCAAAAAAATTTTTTAGGCTCGATGCGGTGACTCACGCCTATAATCCCAGCACTTTGGGAGGGAGAGGTGGGTGGATCACCTGAGGTCAGGAGTTTGAGACCAGCCTGGCCAATATGGTGAAACCCCATCTCTACTAAAAATATGAAAATTAGCTAGGTGTAGTGGCAGGCCCCTGTAATCCCAGCTACTTGGGAGGCTAGAGAATCACTTGAACCCAGGAGGCAGAGGTTGCAGTGAGTTGAGATCACATCATTGCACTCTAGCCTGGGCAGTAAGAGCAAGACTCTGTCTCAAAAAACAAAAATTTTTTTTAAAGGATATCAGTATTGAACATGCACAGGCTTTTTTTTCTTGTCATTACTCCCTAAACAATACAGTATAACAGCAATTGACATAGTGTTCACATTGTATTAGGTATTATAAATAATGCAGGTGATTTAAAGTATATGGCAGGCTGTGCATAGGTTATATACAATTATTACACCATTTAATATAAGGAACTTGAGCATCTGTGGATTTTGGTATCCACGGAGTGGGTCATGGAACTAATCATCCATGGATTCTGAGGAATGACTATATTTGAGCCTTTAAAGTCTCTGACATCACCGTAGGAGACAGACCTGAGGGAGGAAAGTGATCTATCTTCATAGATTTACATCGTCTTCCGTTTTCTTCTGCTTATAACCCAAGTCATAGCACCACTTCTTCCAAATTTCAACAGTCTTACATATTTTAAAGAATTTGAGGAGAAAAATAGTCAATTATGTTTATCCAGATATTACCATTTCCAGGTTTTTTTCTAGTGTTATTTCCTTTCCACTTGAATAACTTCATTTGGTGTCTCTTTTAGATGAGAACTGCTGAAAACAAATTCTCTTTGTTTTTCTTCATCTGTAAATATCTTTATTTTGCCTTCATTCTTGAAGGATGTTTTCACTGAATATAGAATTCTAGGCGGACAATCCTTTTCTTTCAGCACTTAAAAATGTTCCATTGTTTTCTGGCTTCCATGATTTCTTGTGAGAAATCTGGAGTCATTTGAATTGTTGTTCCCTTAATATCAGCGGTTCTTAACTTCAGCATTATTGACATTTTGGGTTAGATATTCTTTGTTGCGAGGCTTCTGTCCCATAGGATGTATAGCAGTATCCTTAGCATATTAGGTACCAATAGCAGTCGACTCCCAATGGGACAAAAATTAAACAGTTGGAAACATCTGACCTTGTCAGATGTCTCCTGGGAGGCAAAACCAACCTGGTTGAGAAACATTGCCATGCAATATGCAATTACACTGCATATAATGGTTAATTTAAAAATATTTTAAATATAATTATATGTATCTTAGGTTTTCAACAGTTTGATTATAATGTGTCTGGTCATAGTTTTCTTTGAGTTTATCCTATTTGAGTTTCACTAAACTTCTTGAATATGTAAATTTATGACCTATAATAAATTTGAATAGTATTTACTCATTTGTTAAAATTGTTAAAAAAAATTTGCAGCACCAGTCTTTTTCTCCTCCTCTTTAGAGACCCCAATAATATGAATTTTAGAATTTTTGTTATAGTTCCACAGGTTCTGAATCTATATGACTTTTTTTTCTCAATTTTTATATCCTCTATTATTAAGATTAGATACTTTTAATTGACCTATTTTCAAGTTCATCAGCTCTTTCCTGAGTCATCTTTATTCCTCTGTTGAATTCATACAGAGAGTTTATAATTTCAGTTATTGTAGTTTTTAGTGTTTTTTTGGTAAAGTTTTTATTTCTGTACTGAGAATTTCTTTTAGTTAATTTAAAGAGTGTTTACTATTATTTCATGGAATATGGTTACAGTAGTTTTTTTAAGGTCTTTGTCTGATAATCCCAACATCTGGTCATCTTGGGATTGGTATCTGCTATCTTTTCCCTTGAGAGTTAATTATATTTTCCCAGTTTTTTTGTTTGGGTAATTTAAAATTGTGTATTAGTTTCTTATTACTGATGTAACAAATTACCACAAACTCTTCGTTTAAGGCAAATTTATTCTTGTAGTTTTGGTGATCAGAAGTCTAAAATTAAGATGTTGGCAGGCCTGCATTTCTTCTGGAGACTTTAAGAGGTAATACATTTCTTGTCTTTTCCATATTTAGAGGTGCTTGCATTCCTTTTTTGTGGCCCCTTTCTCCATCTGCAAAACACATCACTTCAACCTCTGCTTTTGTCTTCACATCTCCTTTTTGTCTGATTCTGATCCTCCTGCTGCTCTTATAGAAAGGCCTTGTGATTACACTGGGCTCACTTAGACTGTACAGGAAATCTCCCCATCTCAACATTCTTAACTTCATCACATTTGCAAAATCCCTTTTACCATGCAATGTAACATATTCATGGGTTCTGGGGGTTACTAATTAGACATCTTTGCAGGGGTTATTATTTATCCTACCACAAATTACATTCTATAGATTTTGAATATTATGTTACAGAAATCTAAGTTCTGTTAAAATCCCGTGAGGAATGTTCATTTTTTTTTTTTTTTTTTTTTTTTTTGAAAGTGGGTAATCAACTCAGTAAGTAAGATTCAGATGGCAAGGGCTGACCTACCTCCTGTAGGCTCAGGATCCAATGTCAATTTAATTTTCACAGCCTTTGGGGTGTTATTTGATTTCATCCCCAGATGTGCCACTCAGGGTCAGTCTAGAATCTGGGGGATGGTCTCTACTATAATTCAGTTCTCAGAGCCTTTGCTATACTGCTTTGAGTTGATTCTGTGTGTGCACAGCTTGGGCATGAACTAGGATTTCATACTTAGATTTAGAAGGTAGTTTTTGCCACCCCTTTCAATTTGTGATTGCCCTCACAGTCTCTGGCTCCCAGAGTCCCTTTTTCTTGGTTTTCTGGCAGAAATCTGGTTTAACCTCCCTGCACAGTTCCACACTTTTTGTGAATGGGTCTGCCTTTGGGCAAAATGGTGAGATATGAGAGAGAGAGAGAGAGAGAGAGAGAGAGAGAGAGAGAGAGAGAGAGAGAAGAGAATGAATAAAGAAATTTCTCAGACACTCTTCAGACCAAAGAGGACAATTTCTCTGGTCAACGAGTGGGATTTTCTCTGAGTTATGGGTGCCCTTATGACTGGTATTCCTGCAGCTGCTGTGGGAGTGCTGGTTCATGCCTGGGGCTTGCCTTGAGACAGGGCCAGCAGAGGAAAAAGGGGGAAAAGGGAGATACCTCCCACATCCTATGTTCCACGGGGGTCCCCCTTTCCAGTCTTCTGCCTAGAAAAAGAAAGTTTCTCTTTGAGATTTTTCCATCTGTGTCTGCTGTGCAGTTCTGGGATGTGAGCCACCCTAGAGTCTAAGCTGGGAGAATTGAAAAAAAAAAATTAAACCAGGAAACTCACTGCTGTATTGGTTGTACTTTGAGTTGTAATTTTCCACCCCAGCATCTCTGCTATTATTTATTTTTTAGAATCCTCTCATACAGTTGCTTTATCTAAGTTATCCAGAGATTTTAGTTATAATCAGTGGGAGAGAAAGAATAGAGTGTACTCATTCTATCTTTTCCAGAACGAGAAGCCCCAGGTACATTATTAATAATACAAATGATGGCAGGAATGCAGCTTTTGATATTACAGTGAAACACATCATCAGTCTTGTCCATGGTAATTCTTCTTATCTGTAGAGAGAACCTATAGTGAATTCCCCTAGTTAGTCCAGGGGCAGATGATTTATGTATTTTTAATGACCCCTGTAGATATTGATTACTCATTTGATGTCTGAGGTTACATTTGATGATGAGGAGGTTACTTTGTTTTTCTGCATATGAAGTAGTAATAATCACCGTCATCTCATTGTGTTTCTCCTCTTACTCCTCCTCCTCCTCCTCTTCCTCCTCCTCCTCATCATCATCGGTTACTGGGTGGTTACTATGCTCCAGGGACCATGCTAATGGTTTTAGATACATTATATATCTCTGAAATAGCCTCATCAGTGTATGCTTTGCAAAAGTTCCAGGCTTGGGCTTGTGCAATAATGTCTTCTTTAAGAACCTGGGCTAGGTCTATTTCACTTTCCTGCATGTAGCCAGCATGGTCCAGTACTTGGTCTGCAGTAGATGCTGAGTAAACATCTGTCCAGTGAACAAATGAATGAAAGATGCCTCTCCCATCCCTCACTCCCACCCTGTTTTATAGGCTATTTAAGGAGAGCTAAGTAATACGTACCTGCTTCTCCTTCCTGACTGCAGCTGAGCTAGGAGACCCTTTCACAGGAATACACCAGTTTTGCTATTCATCTACTCACTTGACAAGTATGTGCACCAGGCAGCATTCTGACTGCTAGGGATGCTGTGGGGGAAAAGCAGGAGAGACCCTAGCCCATGGAGCTTGCATTCTAATGTGTGAGTCAGACAAGAAACAAGTAACTGATCAATGAATGAAATAATTTCAGGTGGTGATAAGTGACATGGAGAAATGAAACAGGGTAATGGGTAGAGGCAGAAGGGTGTGGGGCTACTTTAGCTAGGAAGGTTATGGTTATGCGGGATTCTTGAAAGAGGTCCCAGTTGAGCTGACATATGAGAAAGAACCAGTCAGACATTCATTTAGCAGCCTGGAAATTTTTTCTTGCTTAACATCCCTGTTGTTTTCACTGGGAAAATCAGCGGCGCAAGTAAGACTGCAAAAGCAATGTTTAAAATTGACTGAAGAGATTCCATTACTTTCTGATGGTTAAAGGGGCCTTAGACACCATCCAATGATTTATTTTAGCCCGGGGTTTTTATTTTTTGCTTGTTTTTAATCATCAGAGGTTTAAAACAATTTTAAAAATTACTGTTATTTAATTTGTCTTTGTAGGTCGACATTTTTTTTTAAGACTTTGACCACCAAAATTTTTTAATTAGGTAGATTTCTTATGAGACTACAGTGTCAGTGCATGGGTTGGTATAATTCCAGTCAAAAGACAAAGACACCTGAATTTTTTTTTTTTTTTTTTTTTTGAGACGGAGTCTCACTCTATCACCCAGGCTGGAGTGCAGTGGCACAATCTCCGCTTACTGCGAACTCCACCTCCCAGGTTCAAGTAATTCTCCTGCCTCAGCCTCCCATGTAGCTGGAACTATAGGCACGTGCCACCACACCCAGCTAATTTTTATATTTTTAGGAGAGACAGGGTTTTACCATGTTGGCCAGGCTGGTTTGAACACCTGACATCAAGTGATCTGCCGCCTCGGCCTCCCAAAGTGCTGGGATTACAGGCATGAGCCACTGTGCCTGGCCTGATTTGTTAGATTTTTAAAATTAAAAAGAATATTATACAAACTTGGTTTAAAAATACATTTAAAATATCTGACTGTCCCTGCCCTGAGGTCAGTGATTTTCCTCTTAGATTCACCATTGTAATTTCAGAAACTAGAACAGTGTTTGGCATCAGGCAAGTACTTAATATTTTTCAAATGAATAAATGCTTCTTCGGAAATTTTTCCCGATCTAATGGAATAATAAAACTTTAATTAAAATCAATAAAAGTTGATTTGTATTTGGGTTTTTTTAGGTGACTGACTGTGAAGTTTGAATAACATGTATCTTGGAATAAACAGGGTTTGTGAGCTTCCAAATAAATATTATTACGCCCCTCTTCATTGTGGACTCACTCTGTGCCAGGTGCCATTACACATGTAAGTCTTCACAGCAGCTCTGTCCATTTTGCAGATGAGGAAATTATGGCTCAGAAAGATGAAGTTTGATGTCACACAGCTGGCTAGTGGTAAAACCAGAACGTGGATCTCAATCAGTCTGTCTCTGAAACCTATGCTCTTAACTATTATGCTATGGAAAAGGCAGGGAAGCGTGGGGGTCATGGTGTCAGGGTCGCTGGAACTGGGCTCTGAAACATAGCTCTGCTGTGTGATCTTAGGCAAGTGACTAGACCTCTCTGTACCTCAGCTTTATCATCTCTAAAATGAAGCTATGAATACTACTACTTACCTAATAGTTATTAAGAGTATTAGATCAGTTAATTTATGTAAAACATACAGTAAGTACTTCACAAGATAGTTAACTATTTCTGAGCACAAAACATTTGGCTGTTTGATATTGTGAGTTGGTGGCGCATGTGTCTTGACTGGCTGGGCCAGGCTGCCTCTCTGCTGCTGCGGTGGCTCTGGTGACAGCCGCACTCAGTGCAATAGACTGTAGTGGACGTCAAACACTTTATGCTCCCCTGGTCTGTTGGTTTAGGTTGTGTGTCATGTTGGCAGCTAATTTTCTCAGAGCAGTTTGTTGGAATGGGTCTCAGAGACTGTGCCTAGAGTCATAAAACATACAGACCCAGCGAAAATGGTCATCATCTCTCCTCGTGATTAGTATGGATTGCTATGGCTTTATTGATCGGCAGCAATCTCTTGCTCTCACAAAAACCCCTATGCCCAGCCCACGCAGACCCGTTTTGCTGTTTTGTGCTGTTTTTCTTTTGGCATTTTGACAAAGTCTGTGAATTAACAATGTTCCATGGAGTGTGTTAAAGTGGTTGGCTGTCGGTGGATCTATCTTGTTCCATGATTGAAGACATCATCTCCCACCCCTCCTTTATCCACCCCCTCTTCACACCATCTGCAGAATCATCCTTCTGAAACAGCAATCCTTATCACTCTGTTGGATAGAAACCTTTAGCAATAAGCAGATTTTTTTGGGGGGAGGTAGAAATGTTGATTATTCTAATTGTGGTGGGGGGGTTAAGTGTATGTGCACATTTTGTCAAAATACATCAACTGTACACTTAAAATTGGTATATGTAAGTTACACCTCAGTAAAATAAAAACAATCAGGAGAGGGGAAAAGCCTGAACTACGTCGCTGGGCATTCAGAGCCCTTCTTGGCCTGACCACAGCCTTTCTTTCCAGCCTCTTCTCCCCCTCTGCATCCCTGTCCCCTGCACTGTAGCCCACAGCTTTCTCTGCCTGTGCCATCTCTGCTTATAAGCTGACACATTTGCATGTGCTTTTCTCTCTGCCAGGAAAGCCCTCCTCACCCTTCCCAGTGTGGAAACTTCTCTCTCTTCCCTTTAAGGTCTCCTATGTGTCAGGCTCTGTGGTAGGCATGGGGCCCACTAAGATACAGAAGACACAGCTCAGCCTGTGAGGATCACACTAAGCAAACCCATTCCCTCCCCAGACACAGCATTTTGGTCCCACCGTGTCTTCTTCTTCTTCTGGCATATGGAATCCTCAGAACAGAGGGCACAGAGTGAGGACTGGGTACAGGCAGGCTGATGTGAGACCCCCACAGCCTCCCTGTGTCTCCTTCCGGGAAGTCTCCTGTCCTCCCCCAACACATAGAAGCAGGAGAGCAGAGCAGTTCAAGTTTCCACTCTGGACGCAGCTTCTTTAGGTTCCCAGCTCTTGTCCTGATGGCTGTGTGACTTTGGGAAAGTTACCAAACCTCTCTGCACTTTGGCTTCATATCTGGAAGATGGTGAGAACAATAATTCTACCCCAAAGGATTCAGTGAATTAATATACGTAAAGTACTAAAATCAGTATCTGGCTCATCATGAAGGTTATATAAGTATTGCTATTATTGTTCTTGCCTGCCAAGTACACCAAGATGAGTAAAAGCCTGGCTTTCAGGGGCATTTTTTTTCTAGTGGAAAAGTCCAGACAATACACAGGTGAATAAATCAATAGCAAGAGGATACCACACTGTGATAACTGCTTTGAAAGACACAAAGAGGAGACCATGCTAGGGAGAAATTATTTCGGAGGAAAGGAGGCACTTTTTGGCTGGTATTTTGAGGAGTGGGCCTCTATGAGGAAGAGACAAAAGGCCAAGTGCTGAGAAGGAGGCAGGCATGCAGAGGCCATTGGAAGAGGATTCCAGGGAGAGAAAGCATGGTGATATGCCCTAAGGAGGCACGAGCACGCTGTGTTTGAACAGAAAGAAGCCGATAAAGCTGGGGTAGAGGAGGGTAAGGAGAGTGCAGGAGAAGGAGTTGTGGGATTGCAGGGGCTTGACCACCAGTGCATGGTACGAGCTGTGTCAAAGAGCTGGGATTTGATTCTCGCTGTGCTGGAAGCCTCTGGAGAGCCTTGGGCAGGGTCTGATCTTACCAGGTCATTTAATGCTCTCAGTTCTAGTTAAAACCAAACCAGGAGCACCGCCTTCTGGGTTTTTCTCTGCAAAGGCTCTCCCACAGATTGTATCATGATACTACTTCCCCCAGTAGAGTGGCCCACCCAGTGCTACTGTCCTGCCCTTTCCTCGGTCCTCCCAGCCTGCCTCTTTGTCTTCAACCCATCCAAACTTACCCATCCTGTGTCCACACCTCATGACTTTCCCAAATGGTTGTCCAGTTCCAACCTGGGAGAAATGTTCCTAGTCTGTTCCAAAGGACTGGAAGTTCTTCAACAGGAAGCTCCACAGAAGAAACGCAGGAAAGAATAGATGAGTATTTCAACATCAGAGTCAAAGTCACCTTGTAAACCAGCTGGAGAAAATGTTGGGCAAAAGGACCATTCCTTTTGGTGCTCTCAGATCTTGCCATGCCTCTGACGTGCAAGTCTTCCTCTGATTATCTTTTCAGTACTTTGATGCCTTTTTCTTATCTATCTGAGGGTTTCCATTTCATCCTTGCGATTTTGGGTTTCAATGCATGTTGAGGACCACTGTAACAGTCCTCAAATCAAGCCAGCCAGTGTCTATGTGAGAAAATATACTCATTCATCATTTTCTGCATTCATTTTGCAACTGATTGCATGAGCCTTCTGACCACTTGTCTGAAAAGTCTAATACTAAACAAGTTTCTGAAGAGCCAGTGGAACACTGTAGAGATATAGCCTTTAGCAACTCCAATTCTGAAACGAGCAAATGACTGATGACGTGCAATAGAACATGAAAAATAAAAGGTTCTCTGGTAAAGAAAGTTTGACTTGACAAATAGAGGAACCTGGCTTTGATTCTCAGCTTCACTCTCTTTGTGGATTTAGACAAAATTACTTAAGTTCTTTGTGCTTCGTTGGGGTTGGTAATTAGACTTTGCCATTACCATTGTGATAGTCCTGCGTGCAATAGTTATGTAAACTGTTTGAGGGTGCTTAGTAGGTACTCTATATTCATTTTAGTTCCATTCCTGGTTGGAAATTGAATGTTGAATGCTGTGTTATCCTTTGTTTAGGGAGAAAAAAAGGCTTAATTTAAAACAAGCATTACTTCTTTAAGTTCCTGCACTGTCCCATCCTACCTTCCATTATCTTTGTGATTAAATAATATTCGTCATTAGGTGGGATCCAGCATGCAGGAAGCTCCTGGCTAGCTCAGGCATTTTACACTTTGGAGAAGTGCCCATGGAGGGAATTTTAATTCAGGAACAAATGAAATCTAGTGTAGTGATAGTCAAAGAAAAGCTTTTTCTACAATAGCCCTCCAAATTTGTGACGTATCTATGAAACTCATCAAAAGATGGTTCAGGCCATTCCTGGATGGGCCAGTTTCTCAGCATTGAGCCTTCTGAGCCTGGTGGCATCCCCATTGGGATTCAGCTGGAGGGACAGACCCTGAACAGGGAGCAGGTGAGCTCAGACCCAGCTGTCCTGGTCTGGGGTTGGGGAGACTTCTATTCTGAGGGTCATACAAGAGATGCCAAGGGGAGATGCATCGCTGTGAAGTTCTCCAAGAGCATGGATGCGTGGAGGCCTTTCTGTCAGCCCTGCAGCTATGTCGCTATATGGGAGCACATCTCAGACACACAAATATATAGTGTCCTGTTCTGGTGTAAACGAAGCAGTCTGGAAAAGAGTAACTTCCCAACAAAGTATTTGTCAGAGCAAATGTAAGGTGATCTGCCTGCCTATGTCACCTTTTCCCCACTAATAAAAAAAAAATCAAAGTTTTATCTCATTGATGTGTCACAAGCTGATCTATTGTTTCAAGGGAAAGTAAAAACAAGACTTTCCTTTTTTTTTTTTTTTGGAGATGGAACCTCGCTGTGTAGCCCAGGCTGGAGTGCAAGGGTGCGATCTCGGCTCACTGCAACCTCCGCCTCCTGGGTTCAAGTGATTCTCCTGCCTCAGCCTCCCGAGTAGCTGGGATTACAGGCACGCACCATCATGCCCAGCTAATTTTTTATATTTTTAGTAGAGACGGGGTTTCACTGTGTTAGTTAGGATGGTCTCAATCTCCTGACCCTGTGATCCACTGGCCTCGGCCTCCCAAAGTGCTGGGAGTACAGGTGTGAGCCACGGCTCCTGGCCTGAGAAGACTTTCTTATTTCCCAGTGAAATAACTTGGTTCCATACAATCTTATACCTAGAAATCTGTAAGTATTTTAAAAGAAGACAGTGCAAAATTTCTCCTTGTCCTTTAGACTTACTCTCTTAAAAATAACTATCATGTAAATACACATATACATATATGTGTCTATCTATTATCGATCTAATCTAATCTTGATACATACAGAGACATACAATTGAGTTTGAACTAAAATCTTTCTGGTTTGAAGAGATGAGATGCCATGAATTTTCTTACATTACTTTGCAAATACCCCAATACAGATTCAACCATGACTCCTACATGAAAGAAGTGACATGTGATGACCTCCTTACTCAGAAAATTGACAGCCTCATGATGGTTGTCAAGCTGATTATTCCATTTGGCCACCGTTTATCTAATTGGCCAATTGAGTGAGTCATATAAGAACACTATTTCTTACTATCCTAAAATTTTTTGATAAACGTTTTTGTTTTCAGCTTATTATCTGTAAATAATGACTCACTCAATTAAGTGAGTCCAGGAGCCCACATAGTCATCTCTCAAACACGTGCCACTGACCACAAGGGCATCTAAGATGGGTCAGCATGAAGTCATAGTTGGAAGAAATTATTCCAAGAGTCTGTTCTTATGGCGGAAGTCAGGAGCACCTCTTTGAGTCCTACATTGTAGGAACCTCATCGAAATTTTCTTTTCCCTGCCATTTAAAAAAATATCATTCATTATAGGAAAGAAATTCACCATTCTGCTGGATGTTAATGAATCGCAAACCAAACTCAAATGCATGTAGATATACACACAGCTGCCAAGTTTGAAAAGTACTAGAGAGCTGTCATTCATCTGTATACCCATGGGCTTTAAGATTTGCACTCCCTCTTCACATTCACAGCTTCTTTTGAGTACCTGTTATGTGCCAGGAGCCGAGACAGGGCTAGAGAGACTCAGTTCAGATCCTGTCCTCGTGGAGTGCATATTCTAAGGAAGACAGACATTACAAATATGTAGTCCTATACAATCAAAGGAGAAGGCATCATTTGGAGTGATTAACATGGGAATTTAACCTTGTCTGGGGTCTAGAAAGACTTACTTGAGGAGGTGGCTTTTGAGTTGAGAGCTGAAGGATGAAAAATGAAACATAGCTATGATTACCATGGAATCTAGATTACATACAAATTAGGATTAAATTATTCACATAAATATGGGGGAAAGTTGGTCTTCACTTGGATTACCCAGATACTTCCCTTTGACTTTCTATTGTATACTGTTGAAATATCAAGTAGAGAATCAAAATGATTGACCAATTGACCAGAAAATATTTTTCCTTAATTACATAGACACTTCCTAAAGAAATAGTTCAGATAGGAACCGTCTAGATAACTGGTTCTCTGCTTCAGTTGCATTTACATCCGGTTTTAATATCCAGCTTAAGCTGCACAACTTTTTATGAATCCAAACTTTGAGACCTATTTCTCCAAAACTCCACACAACACAGTAGATGCCATCATAGGTTATTTCTTGTTTATAAGATGGCATCTTGCCTTCCCCATAGCATAAGTTCCCTTGTTGAATTGGTTTTATTGAGCTTCACAGTCATTTTGCTATGTATTTGCCCAGGCATTCATCAAGATGACAAAGGAAATAAAAACCCCAGTCTCAAAGCTGTGTGAATGTCAATGAGCAAACAGATCAAAGAAGTAAACAAGCCAGATCCACATTCACTTGTGATTAGCAGGAAAACAGAGTGGGAGGAAACTGACTATTTGCCAAGGACAGGATGGAACATAAATTGAATTTTCCTCCTGGCCTTTAAAAATGTTGTTATTATCATCTGCTCATCGTTTCTACACGTCTTATTTTCACAACTTGCTTGGCACCCCAAATAATCGCCTGAGGACAAAGAAAAATAACTGCAATATCATCAGGAGTTATTTAATCGCTAGTATTGTTAAGAAAACATTGTATCCACCTTCATCTTCTATGAAGTGCCTAGAACACTTAACAGTCACAATATTGTGAATTCAGTGCATGAGAGACACTTGAAGACACTTATTCATCTCTGTTGCCCCAGTACCTAGCACAGAACCTGGCACAAAGTCCCATTAAATAGAGTCCCCTAAAACCCTTGCAGAATAAAAGCAACTTTCCAAAGTGCCCATTCTCAGTAAGAAAGGTAATTCACTGAGTGGAAGTTCATGGGCTCTGGAGTCAGACAGATGAGATTTTGAATTTTGACCTCTATTTACCAGATTTTGAATTCTGATCTCTTTAGGCATATAGTAACTTCTCAATGTTATCTATCAGTACCTTACCTGGGCATCATAAATTGGATGTCAGATTTTGTGAGATTTGATGAATAATTGTCAGTTATTTCTTGGGGAAAAAATGGACTTTGGTTAACGTACTCTAAAATATCCCCTCTTTAAAGAATCTTCCCCAAGGCCCTGCCATTGGAGCCTCTGCTGCCTTTCGATTCATCACTGTGGTACCTTTCTATTCCCCAATTTCTTTCTTCTTTAGCTTGTTTTTTTCCATTGCTTGTCAGCCACTTCTTCCTTTGTGATCTTGAAAAATGCTTACTCATGACTTCTCTGTTACTTCAAAGCCATATGTTTCATTTTATCATTGGCATCCAACTTATCTATCTGACCTTCACCACTTTATTCAGAATTCAAGCCATCAGATGCAATTGACCTTCATCTTTTCAAATGCTGGTTTAAAAACTCTAAGTCCAAATGTCACCATGGTTGTCTTAAGACTTCTCAGACTATTTTGCATAAATGTACACAGGCAGATATACATGTATACCTAGTGTACTAATGATAGTATAATGAAATTATTATGAATCTACTCCAAGTGAGGTAATTATTCATAAAAGTTTCTTTCACTTTTAAAGAGGCACGCTACTGAAAACTACTCCATTCTGTCACTGGAACTTTCTTCTGAACCAGATGTTCTGTCCATCCAGTTGAATATCAATTAAAGGATTTTTTCTTTTTTCAGACAAAGTCTTGGTTCTGTTGCTCAGGCTGGAGTGCAGTGGTGCAATCATGGCTCACTGCAACCTCGACCTCTTGGGCTCAGTGGATACCCCCACCTCAGCCTCCCAAGTAGCTGGGACTACAGGCACATACCATCACACCCGACTAATTCAATTAAAGGATATTTAAGGAAAAAAATGAACCTCTTCAAAATCAAATTTATTTTGATATTTAATTTACAAAGATGTGCAGCACATTTTTGTGTTTCTTTTTGTATCTATTTGGATTTTTGCATGTAGTTATTTTGACATGATATGGATGACATTTTCCTTCCTTTCGTTTAAATGATCAGTGGGCACTGTTATCTACTTAATTTGTAAGGTATCCCGCTGTTTCCATCACATTGATGAGAAGGGTCCTGGTCTCGTTGTCCAGAGCTCATGGCTATATTAAACGATTGTATGTTTTCTTCAATAAAGCACATGGGGAGGAACGGAAGGGAGATGTTTCTGGCCTCTCACACCCATATATCAGTGTCCTTTGGGGGTTTCCTGGAGAAAATAGTACTGAACATTTTTAAAGGTCACATTACTGGAACTGAAAAAGTGATATGATGGGGATTAGGATGGTGATAATGGCTGGCATTTGGTCAACCACCATCTTACAAACTCTTTGAACTCTGGCATTATCTTGCAAGGTAGATTGTGTGATCTCCTTTGTCCAAATCAAGGAACTTAAAGCACAGCAGAGTTCAGTAACTTGCTTAAGGTCATGTTGTTGTGGACTAACTCCGGGTCCCAAGCTCCACATCACTATGACACTCCATGAGGCTAACACTGGTTTTATCATCCATGTGTCCTGACATTGCAGTGAGGTGTGACCAGATCCTCTTCTAAGATGGGCTCCTGTCTGTCCCAGGCTGTCCCCCAGACCCCTGCTTCTTCTGTCTTCTATCTTCATCACAACATACAGGAGGATTCTTTATGGACTATTACACAATGGTATTATTCTTCTCTGAATAGGGGTGTGAATTTTGGCAAGGAATTACCTGCTTACTTTCTCCTAACAAAAAAAGTCCTGGCCCATCTGGATATTTATCAGTGAGATACAGAATGAAAGAAGGCTGAGATGGATTTATTTTACACCCAAAGCTGGTAACTTCAGGGCCTCTGGAGAACTATTTGGCAGCTCAATGTCATAAACATTTTATTTTATGTTAACAAAATGAACTATACAGTTTCAAATTTTATTTTGCTATACGTGAGATAAACCACTGAGCAAAAATTACATATAAAACATAGTGAATTGACATCATGATAAACAGAAAAAGCGTTATACATGGAGTGGGACAGAACTAGTTTTGAATCCTAGTCCACAATTTACTAGCTGTGTGTCCTTTAGCAAGTCACTTGACCTCTCTGAGATTTGGTTTTCTAATTTTTAAGAGGAGATCATTATACCTACCAACAAGGCAGTTATCAACAAGTTGTAGGGTTACATGAACAAGAGTTATTAAGCAAGTTTTGGAAATGTGAAAAGATCCTAGGTACTTAATGAACTTTAAAAAATACACTTATAAATGGAAGCTAAATAATGTGTATGCATGGACACAGCATGGAATAAGAGACACTGGAGACTCAGAAGGCTGTGGGGGTTGGGGAGGTTGAGGGGTGTGAAATTATGTAATGAGCACAATGTACACTATTTGGGTAATGGTTAAAAAGCTCAGACTTCACCACTGTGCAATATATCCATGTATCAAAACTGCACTCGTACCCCTAAGTGTATACAAATAAAATAAATTAATAAATTAAACAACTAAGAGAATGCTTACATTTTTCTTAAGCAATTTCTTTAGAAGCATGTATCAAGCAAATACACAAAAGAAATTTATTTTCAGAGCCTATTTATCTTTTAAAACTACACTCTTTGTTTTCACTGTAAGGAGATGATTGAACATGCTCCATTCTTATCATCAATGCGGGAGAAGTCCTGAGTCATGCACAAGGCATACTTTTAAGAAAAACTGGCAGGCATTAACATTTCACGGGTGTTCATTCCTGGATGTGTGAACACTGCATTTTAAAAAAGTTTATTGGCATTACATTTTGTGACATATTGTTGGAGGTGAATAATTCATCTGGTGTGGCTGCCTGAAGAAATATTTCTCCATATTCGCAAGTGGATTCTTCTTTCTAAGTAGATTTATTGCATAAGTAAAATGAATTCTATAATGCTCTTAAATGTTTCTCAGTAAGAGACGAATTTCAGAGTCTCACATTTAATCAATGATTTTTTATGTGGCAGTAGAATAAGAGAACATTCCAACCAGCTTGCTCACCAGCATGTGAAAACAGCAGGTAAAGGTCACTGTCCAATGTGCTGAAAGCTGCTCCTGCTTATGAAATCAGTGGCTCTGGGTTAGTTTTCTGGAAGTCACCCCATTCTAATATATAATGCAACATTTTAAAATACTTCAGCACAGTAAAGCTTCTTGTGGCTTGTAGGATAACATCTGTCAAGTGCTACTTGATGCCTTAGAAAAATAGTGACAATCTTCAATTCATTCGATTTTATGTTTTTTTTTTTAAATTGTGGCAACATATACCATTGTTTTCCTTGTTGCAATAAGTAGATTTGTATAATTTTTATTGAGTTAAATCATAATTAATTGAATATTTTTCTATATTCGTTTACTAGGAAGCAGCACTTGGGATTTGTGGTTTTTCAGATGCTGACTATATTTCTTTCAAGCATGGTGTTTTGGTCCTTTTGAAGAAAAAACTGAACCACATGATTAAAATAGACTAGCTTTGATTCACTTTATTTGGGTTTAATTTCAAGTACAATGCCACAATAAACAAAATAAGAATTATAATGAAACTATCTCATACTCAAAATATCCAAATATGTATTACTAAGAAATTTGGTACTAAAAGCCAAACGTATTGTATTGACTATGTATTATTTTTTCATTTAATTATTTTTCTTTTATTTTATCAATAAGTTTTCCTATAGTCACCTTATTTTAAAATGAATAATTATAGGAAAATATACCAAGAGGTATAATTGGAGAACTACAATACAACCTGCCTTCTACCAAGGCCAAAAAAGAACCCAGGAAAGGGTCTGTCTGTAGAATATGTGCTTACCCTCTCCAGTCCAGAGAACTTGGAAGACAAAAGAATATTCCTTTTTTTTTTTTTTTTTTCTGAGACAGAGCCTTGCTCTGTCGCCCAGGCTGGAGTGCAGTGGCAAGATCTCAGCTCACTGCAAGCTACGCCTCCCAGGTTCATGCCATTCTCCTGCCTCAGCCTTCCGAGTAGCTGGGACTACAGGCACATGCCACCACGCCTGGCTAATTTTTTTTTTTTTGTATTTTTAGTAGAGACAGGGTTTCACCATGTTAGCCAGGATGGTCTCGATCTCCTGACCTTGTGATCCACCCACCTCGGCCTCCCAAAGTGCTGGGATTACAAGCATGAGCCACCGCACCCGGCCTGAATGTTCCTTATTTTGAACATGAATATGTCATTTGAATAGTGTACGTTACTTAGGGCCTGCTTTTTTGAAAAAGATTAATCTGAATGCACTTATTTTTACACCCCATCAACGATTACAGGTTTTCTTTATTATTATTGTTCTCATGGCCTAGTAGCTTCTAATACTAAGTTCTTGAGGATGTATGTACATCCTATTTTCTCCCTTATTTTTATTTATTTATTTATTTTTGAGATGGAGTTTTGCTCTTGTCACCCGGGCAGGAGTGCAATGCTGCAATCTCAGCTCACTGCAACCTCCGCCTCCTGGGTTCAGGTGATTCTCTAGCCTCGGCCTCCCAAATAGTTGGGATTACAGGTGTGCACCACCATGCCCAGCTAATTTTTGTATTTTTAGTAGAGACAAGTTTTGCCATGTTGGTCAGGCTGGTCACAAACTCCTGACCTCAGGTGATTCACCCACCTTGGCCTCTCAAAGTGCTGGAATTACAGGAATGAGCCCGGCCGTACATCCTATTTTCTATCTACCTCAGTTTTTTTTTTCTCCAAATGTCATTGTTTTTTCACCTCTTACTTTTTTATAGATCACATTTTGTTCATGGCACACTGTCATAATTGGTCCTTGGAAAAATGCCCTGTATTTTGTGTTATTCTAGTCATTTTTTCCTCTTACTTCTGTCCCCATTTACGTCCTTTCATAGGCATCCATTCCAACATGTTTAGTAAGTCCACTTATGTATATTCATAAAATATATGTATTGTTTTATTTTTATGTATTTTATATACATAGACGGCATTGCACCACGGTTTTGTTTTGTTTCTTCCTTTTTCACACAGTGCTATTTTGAAAGATCTAACCATGTTTTTATATACATGTATATATGTACTTTGATACTTCTGACATTATAAAAAAGTCAGTTTTCTCCAAAGTACCTTACCAATACAATCTAATTATAAGAAAATCCCTTCTTTATCATGTTGTCATCTCATACATAAATTTGGTAAATCTTTTTATATGTTCAAGTCTTTTAAAAGCATTCTTTGAAAGAGTTTCAGATTTTCTCTGGAAAGGGCTTGTTCACTCCTTTTAGAAAAATTCCATCTGGGCGCAGTGGCTCACATCTGTAATCCCAGCACTTTGGGAGGCCAAGGCGGGTGGATCACGAGGTCAGGAGATCGAGACCATCCTGGCTAACACGGTGAAACCCTGTCTCTACTAAAAATACAAAAAATTAGCCGAGCGTGGTGGTGGGCGCCTATAGTCCCAGCTACTCTGGAGGCTGAGGCAGGAGAATGGCGTGAATCCGGGAGGCGGAGCTGGCAGTGAGCCATCTGCATTCCAGCCTGGGTGACAGAGCAAGACTCCGTCTCAAAAGAAGAAAAATTCCTTGATATTTTAAAGATTTTATTGCTATTTTATCTTATTTCACATTATATTTTCTTGTTAGTTATTACTGATAAAGAGAAATGCTATTGATTTATGTTTATCTTTTGTCTATCTAACTTGGATTATTACATCTATATGAATGATCTGTGTAAGTGGTCATATCATTCATCAATAGTGATCATTATACCTTTTCATTTTCAGTGTTTTCTTTTTTTTCCTTTATTTCTTTTTCTTGCATAATTGTCTTCTTGAGGGCCTCCAGTACTATGTTGTATAGTTGTGGTAAAAGTGTACATTATTTTTTTGTTCATGATCATAAAGTGAATGCATGTAAAATTCCCCCATTCAGCATGATGTTTGTGGTAGGATTTTGGTAATTAGTATTTCTCTGTAGTCATAAATACTTACTTGGAGTGCCTTCTATTTCATTCTGTTCTAAGGATCTTTAAATTTTCATTTTTGTTTCTTCTTTCTGCCAAAGACAGAACATTTCTTAGTTTTCAGACATATGTTGTAGATTTCTAATGTTCGCGTTTTATGGTCAGAGACATAATCTCTATGAAGCTTCTGGTACATTGTAGAATTTTGCAAATGTTCAATATGTTGTCAATACTTCTATGCACGCAAACTTTTTTATAGTTCTTATATAACATGACTTTTCTTTTAGTCTTCTTTATGTTTTTTAGAGAAGGAAATATTACAATCTCCAGCTACAATGGTTGATTTATCTACTTCTCTCTGTAGTTTTATCAATGCTGCTTTGTGTATTTGGATATTATATTATTTAGAGGATTTTGTTCATGATCATTATAGTTTCTTGATCTAGTATTTTGTCTACCATTATTTATCATACCTCTGTCCTTATGAAAATTTTTACCTTAAATTCTATTTAGTCTGATATTAAGATGGTTACCCTGGCGTTTTTTGGGGTGTTTTTTATTTTTGTTTTGTTTTGTTTGACAGAGTCTTGCTGTTGTTGCCTGGGCTGGAGTGTCATGGTGCAATTTTGGCTCACTGCAACCTCCGCCTCCCGTGTTCAAGCGATTCTTCTGCCTCAGCCTCCTGAGTAGCTGGGATTACAGGCGCTCGCCACCACAACCAGCTGATTTTTGTATTTTTAGTTTCAATTGAAACTAAAATTTTCAATTGAAAACACTCTCTCTTTAATCAAACTTTGTTCAGGCTCCTAGTAATCTTTTCAATTATGTCTTGCCTTTGGCCTGCTGAGCCCAGTTCTAGCGAAGAATCCTATTAAGATAGTTTAGAGAGAACCCCTTCCACCCCTGATATATCATCAGGTTATTAATCCCCCCACCTTGATATCGAAATACTTGCCTAACCTTTAACAAGAATCTTATTAAGCCAGTTTGGCAAAAATCTCTCTACTCTTGATATCTAACCAAGTTCATCTCAGTCATTTTCTACCCACTGACCCCCTTTGTCTCCTTGTCTGTTCCTTGGCTATAAATCCCAGGCTGTCTCTGCTGCTTTTGGAGTTGAACTCAGCTCTGTTTGGAGTTGAACTCAGCTCTGTATCAAAGTCTCTCTCCCCTACTGTGGTAGCTCAAATACAATTTATCTTGCCATTTGAAACAAATGTCTGGTGCAAAATTTTTCTCCTGCATAACCTCTCCATGTACTACTTTTGTTTTAAATACATCTCTTATAGGCAACATTTTGCTGGATATTTTTCAAAATATGATCTGAGAATATCATCTTTTAATCAGTTATTTGACCTTTTATATTAACTACTTATTACATTAGTATTTATTACTCTATCTCATTTTCTTTTTGAAAAAAATTTTGCACATCTTTTATAAAGATTTTTCTCTTTCTTCCTATTTTCCACTGGATACATTAAATTTTATTTTATAAGTTTCAAAGTTTGAGTTTTACTTTTCTGGTGGTTACCCTTAGATTCCAGATCTTCCACCAAACAAAGTGAATATATTAGCGTGTTCTTACCTCATGCTGGTCTCTCTCTCTCCTGCCCACTATCATATCTTTAGCTCTAGGATTTTACGCATTTTTAAAAGTCATTGCTTATTTACAAAATAAACCTTGTTAACATATTTACTCACTTTTCCTTCCATGCCTAGTAGGAAGGAATTGATTTTCTCTTTTTGTGGCACTGTTTCTCCTAAAAATTATTTTCAAAGTGTGTCTTTGTGTAATAAGCCCAGGCCTTGAATGACTAAAAGAATTTTCATTTCACTCTTGCATTTGATTATACATTTGGCTGACATACAATTCTATGCTTTCTTGAATTCAATTCCTCTCTAGGATTTCTCTTCCTTTCTCTGACTCTTTGTCAATAGGACTTCTTGAGTCTAGTGTTTCTGCCATGAGGTCTGAGGTCAGTCTTGGAAGTCACTTTGGCCTCTTTAGACTTCAAGTTCCTCATCTGTAAAATGAGATCATATCAATATGGGTTTCGCAAGGGATGTGATGAGAAATTAACGAAGTAGTGTATGAAAAAATGTGATATTCTTGATGTGTTTATGAACAACAGTCACTGAGTTGCTCCTAATATGGCTTTAAAATGGCTGACATAGTTCTTCCGTTTCAAAAAGGATGGAGAAGAAAAGGAGAAGGCAGGTGACATTTTCTTTTATTTCACGAGGTAAAGGGAATTCACTCCAATTTTTCCCATTTTAAAAAATCACAGACTTTTGCTCGCAGTGGACAGATGAATGACTTTCAGTAGCTTCTTTTTACGATGCAGACCTTAGGGACTGACGTGTGACTCATAGCTTGAAACCAAGCTGCGCTATTTTTCCAGGCACCTGCTGTGCAGGCTCCTGAGGCTGGCCGGATGGATGCAGTACATTGGCTTGGGCAATTCAAACCAGTCATTTGCAGGCTATGGCTGCCCTCATACCATGGATCATTTTTCCGATGTTTCCTCTCTGAAGTGAAAAAAGGAGACACAAATCTGTCTACTCATTTGTTTTCTGTCTGTTAATCCACAGTGGTCCCTTTGACTCAGTTCGACATTTGTCTCTTGGGCATCTATCTTTGTTTGCTCAGTATCGTGCCCACTTCAGCTCTTGGAAGTCAATGAGTCAGGGATTCAGGAGAGGTGAGCCTGAGATGGTAGCAAGATGTGAGGGAGCCCCTGCAAGAGTTTCAGGAGGAGAAGGAGACGACCTGCTTAGGGGATGTTTACCACACCTGCCTTTTGCTCCAGTGCATAGTAGTACCTCAACAAACAGTTGTTGAAAAATGTACCTGTTGGCTGATGTTGGCCTGTGTGGTTAGCCTCTTATTTCCAATGAAGCAGTGTTAACTTTGCTTTGCCCTGACATTGCCCAAGTTAGATATTTTTAAAAAACAAAAACAAAAACAAAATCAGAGCCAGGGAACCCCCTTTGGATGATCCAGACCGTCTGTGCTTCCTTCTCTTTCTTGGAGCAGAACAGATGGTGACTTAACTTGCCAGACCTAATCGAGAGGCAGATCTCAGAGCAGGCCCACACCATGCATTTTTTAAAATCTGAAGGCCTCTGAAGACATCCAAATATGTGAGAGAACCACAAGGACATTTTGCCATTCTGAAAGCAGCTTTCATCTTCTCAAAGTTGCCTCACATTCTCATTCTAGAAAGCACTCAGCTTTCGTATCTGTCCATTTATATTAACATGATGACTAATTTTCAAGTGAAGTGCTTGTAAAATAAGCACAAAAGAGATAACTGGAATAGACTTAAATGATATAAATATGTTTATTGTCTCAGGGAGAGCAGTCCAGAAAAGATTATATTATTTTTTCCTACATATTCCATCATGTTTAGGTATGCCAAATCTAAGTTGTAACCGTAAAGACTCAACGTTTTGATCGTATTTTTGTAGGGTAAATGTGGACATTGCAAACCTGTTTCTGTTTGATAGGTGATCACCAGGGTATAGAGCTTTTTTTTTTTTTAAAAATAGGAACCTGGCCAGGAAACTGGGATGCTGGATTCGATGGGGCCAGGGAGGAGGGAATTGAATTTATGCAGCATCAGCTGTGATCAGTCAAGGGCAGCTGTGATTAGTGTCCTAGATGACTTAGGGAGCAGAAGACAGTATTTCAGCTGAGCAGAAAGAGTAGGACAGGCAGAGAAGCAGGGAGTTCTGGCTCAATGTCTTGAGGGGTGATGGGCAGAGCAATGGGCATAGCTTGAGAACATGTAGCTTCTCCCTCGGCTCTGCCCCGTAAAGGTGTGACCTTGGGTCAGCCTGCTCATGTCTCTGGACCTCAGGAGCTTTATTTCCTTTTGGATAATGTCAGAATTATTCCTCTGGGCATAGTTGGGTTGCTTCCAGTTTGGAGCAATGATGAATCAAGCTACTGTGAACATTCTTGTACATGTCTTTTTGGTGGCCATGTGCACTCTTTTCTCTTGGGTAAATCTCTTGAGTGGATTTGCAGAGTCTTAGGTATACATATGTTTTGATTACTTTGTCCTCGCTCTGAAACTTTCTGGAAAATTGTAGAAATGAATTTCTGATAAATTCAGATGAAGCACCTTGGGGCTCTGGAGAATGCGTTAGACAAGGATTCATTCTTTCAGGAAACCCATGAGGAATGCAGGCATGAAGGAGACAAATTTATTACTCTGGGACAACTCACTGACTTCAAGGGAGGTTGCATCTTTGGGTTTCGGTCCTGATGCTGTTACTCCTCGTGGTAGGCTGCACTACTTGGTGTCCCTCTCTGTGAAAGGATCGTGGAGGATTCTTCTTCCCCAGCTGAATTCAAGTGTGGCAATGTGGCTAGGGTTGACCAATGAAGTGAATGTGGAATGATCTGTGTCTACGTGGTTGTGTCTAAGAATCAGCACATAGTTTGTCACATTCTCATTTCCTTGGCCATGATGACTGGCAATATTCAGGATCAGAATGAAGATGAAGGCATGGAGCAGGGCCTGGGAGGCTCACAGTGGATATACAGCCCGAAGGAGAAATAAACTCTTACTTATTTAAGTCACTGATATTGGGGCTCCTTGTTACCACAGCATAGCCTAGCCTGCCCTGGCTGATTCAGCAATGACTAGCCATGGATCTTTGAGCGTGTCATGTACACTTTTTTTTTTTTTTTTTTTTTGAGATGAGGTCCCCCTCTGTTACCCAGGCTGGAGTGCTGTGGTGCGATCTTGGCTCACTGCAGCCTTGACCTCCCAGGCTCAAGCGATTCTCCCACCTCAGCCTCCTGATTATATGGGACAACAGGCATGCACCACCATGCCCAGTTAATTTTTCATAACTTTTGTAGAGACAAGGTATCACTGTGTTGCCCACGCTGGTCTCGAAATTCTGGCCTCAAGTGATCAGCACGCCTCGGCCTCCCAAAGTGCTGGGATTACAGGTGTAAGCCACTGTGCCTAGCTACATAAACTATTTGACCCATAGCTACGTAACTTATAAAATGGGGAGATGGGCATTTTACCTGGGTTAATGCAACTTCCTAGGGTTGCTGTGAGAAATAAGCAACACATTGTGAAATTGCTTTGAAAATGAAGCTTGGTTTCTCTCATGGCAGTGTGGTATAACCTAATTAATGAATGACTAAAGGTTCAGGCTCTAGGGTTAAGCAGCTGAGCCATTTACTCAGGGTGTGACTTTGGGTACATTACTTAAACCTTCTAAGTTCTCTCAATGCCAAAATGTAAATAGTGGTGGTATCCACCTTATAGGTTGGTGAGCCAGTTAGATATGCAAAAGTACAGCTAACATAGCACAGAGCCTGACACATAGCAAATCCTACATGAAGCTTGCCTGGCGTAATTGCCATCATTGTGTTGTTATTGCTATCTATGTACATTTTTCATCAGCATCAGGATCAGAGAACCTAGGGAAAGGCTGGGGTTCTGCAATTCTGTTCTACTACAACTAGAACAAAATATTTCTTTTTCTTTAAAAAAAATTCTGCAGACAGGAAAAATGTCCATACAAGGTAAAGTGTTTAAGTGCTTAAGGCTTTGTGTTTATAATAATTTATTAAAGATTGGCTGCTACAAGAGTCTTCTTTCAAAAATAAATCAATAGCACACACAGGCCAAGATGCTGAAATCCTCTTCTTCCCACTAGAAATTAGTCATGGAAGAAAATCACATTTGATATGTTTGTGGAAGATTTATTCACTCCACTATACTCAAGGCAAGGCACGGGGATAAAATAATTTATGAAAACAACAAGGTGCTCAGAGTCTAGAGTGCGAGAGGGGCTCATGTCCACACAATTAAAATAAGATGCTGTTAAGTGCTACTGCATTGCAGAGTTACGTGGAAAAGGTGACAGGAACATAAATGTAGGAGTGATGTATTATGTCTACGTGGGTCTGGCCTCTCCTTGCCAAGGCCTTGGAGAGGAAGTGACATCTGAATTAGGTTTTATAGGCTAATTGGACAGCCCTTGGATATGCAGGGCCAGCACTATGAAGGAAGGCACAGATTGGGAGGCCAGTTATGGGATATGGCTGGATATAAGATGGAAAGAGTGGCTGAGCTGGTTGGAAGGGTCCTTGACGCCATGTTAGGAAATCCGACCTTGATTCTTCAGGCACAATTAAAGGCAGGTGGATTCAGCACATATGCCCTGGATAAACACCAAAGACGGAGAGGAAGAAAAATCAACAAAGTTATGAATTATCCTCTATTTATATGTGAAGCAAATTTTTTGCTTGCTGAACAGGATGTGCCTACATAGGTTTGTTGGGGTGAAATTGCACTAAAATGAGTGATAGCCCTTTCGACCTGTTAATGAGTAAAAGTGCCACTGTGAGGTGAGCTTAAAGGGGAGGGCTGGGATTCTAGCCAAGCAGGGAGATCAGGCAGGTGATAATCATGATGGCTGCTGTTCACATGGTGCCAGCAACATGCTGGGCCCTGTGACAGACACTTCACAAACAGCACTGCTGCAGGGGAAGGTTTATACCCACTTCCAGGGCCATGGGGATTTTGCTCCTCTGTTGCTCAGCCTATCGGCTGTGGCAGCCTGTATGTAGCCCATAGATGCTGATCTTCGAGGTCAGAAAGACCCGTCTGCTCTGTTTCAGATGTGAGGCTGGCCTTATCAAATCAAATTACCATACTTCTCAGAGAATCAACACCCATTCACAAAAAGAAATGCTGTGATTATTGTTGCTGCTGCTGCTGTTGTTTTTTGAGATGGAGTTTCACTCTTGTTGCCCAGGCTGGAGTGCAATGGCATGATCTCGGCTCACCGCAACCTCTGCTTCACGGGTTCAAGCGATCCTCCTGCCTCAGCTTCCTGAGTAGCTGGGATTACAGGGGTCCGCCACCATGCCTGTTTTTGTATTTTTTGTAGAGATGGGGTTTCTCCATGTTGGTCAGGCTGGTCTCAAACTCCTGACCTCAGGTGATCCACCCACCTCAGCCTCCCAAAGTGCCGGGATTACAGGCATGAGCCACCGCACCTGGCCATCATTGTTTTTAATAGGAAAAAAACAAAACAAAACAAAACAAAAACCCTAAATCACTGTAAAGACAAGAATGGATAAGTAAGGAGCATTATCCACAGGAATACTATATAGCAGTTCAGATAAATTAATTACAACTACATATATGTTACAGCAAAATCTCTAAAATATAATGTTGTGCTAAAAAGCAAGGATGCTTGCTATATAAAGTTTAAAAAATATGCAGCCAGGCGCGGTGGCCCACACCTGTAATCCCAGCACTTTGGGAGGCCAAGGTGGGTGGATCACCTGAGGTCAGGAGTTCAAGATCAGCTTGGTCAACATGGCGAAAACCCATCTCTACGAAAAATACAAAAATTAGCCAGGCATGTTGGGTGACCCTTGTAATCCCAGCTACTTGGAAGACGGAAGCAGGAGAATCTCTTGAACCTGGCAGGCTGGAGGTTACAGTGAACCCAGATCATGCCATTGCACTCCAGCCTGGGCAACAAAGCGAGAATCTGTCTCAAAACAAACGAACAAACAAAATATACAAAACCTATTTGATGAACACATTAATATGTAGGAAAATATAAAAACTGGTGAACCTCTGGCAAGGAAAAAAAAGGAGCCAGATGAAAAAGGTCTGCACCAGCGCTTCAATGTTTATCTGCAGTGCTTCCTTTGTTTTGAGAGCAAAAAGCCAATGAAGCCAATGCTAAGGCTAGATAAAGCTGGGCAGTGAGCTCACAGTGGTTCATTATGTCAATCATCTTCTCTTCAAATTTCTGTATTTGAAATATTTCACAATATACTAACATTTTAAAGGAAAATGCTTTCATCAAGGCACCAAGGCCTATTAAAACAAAATCATTGCCACTGAATGGATTTTTCCCATTGCTTTTTCTTCTCAATGACAGCTTTTGGTTTTCAACCAAGAATCACGTGTGTGTGTGTGTGTGTGTGTGTGTGTATAGGTGTGTGTTTGGAGGTCTCCTGGAGGGAAGTGAGTACATTTGTTAAAATGGAGTATTATGTTTGTGCAGAATATGTTACCGTAATGAGTAAAAGGGTTTCTGCTTTGGATAACTGGGCCTAGGCCACAACAAATGAGAAGGGGAATGGGAGGGGTAAGCCTAGACGATATGGAGAAAGCAATAATCTGGCCGTGGTGCTCTTGCCCAGGGAGAATGGCTAGAGACCTTAATGATAATTGTTAAAGCTATGTGGTGAACTTGGCCTCGACCCAGAGTCCTGTTGCTGTATGTGTGCAGCTGATCTTGGGGCAGGGCCATAAACAACAGCAACTCTGGGCTTCTAGGAGATGCCTCTTTAGGACTGGCAGAATCTCTTGTGTGTGGTTTTGCATGCGTATTTAAAGTTTGAAACAGCATATTCAGTATTATCAAATATTATACAATTTTATTGTGAATATAAATACTTAAAACTTAAAAAGTCTACTTATTTATTTTTTAGAGATGGGGTCTCCTTATGTTGCCCAGGCTGTACTGGAACTCCTGGGCTCGAACTCCGGGACTCAAGGAATCCTCCTGCCACAGCCTCCTGAGTAGCTGGGATTATAGGTGTGTGCCACCATGCCCAGCTCTATAAACACGTAAAAAAATCATGTAAACTATAGAGAGTAAACCTCAATAAGTCTTAGGGGAAGAATTTTTGGAAAATACTGTTTGACTCTTAGCTGTACCCATCACTCCCTGGGGGAAGGATGAAAATTAGGGAGTGACTGGCAGTGAGGTTTGTCTAAGGGGGCAGGACCCAGGTTTAACAGGTAGAGTAACAATCCTCCAGGCCAGTGTGCTCTGGGGACCAGAATCTTGGTGGTGGTAATGGGGGGACAGGTGGCAGACAACATGAGGTCTTCTTTCTCCCTGAGAGCCACCTGCCTGGAGTGGGAGAGAGTGGGTCATGGGCTTCTGTTTGTTAAATGCTGCTTTTCTAAAACACAGTGCCTCTGGGCAGGTGTTAGGCCCTCAGGTGTCTTGGGACAGGGCAAATGCTTTGAGATCCCGGTTGTGGGCAGTGGTGCTCCTTTGTGTTTGTTCCCAAGCCTGTCGCTGTTGAAATAGAATCACAGGTAGTAGGAGCTGAGAGAGACCATCAGGGGACTGAGGTTTCAGTGCCTGGGGAGGGTGGGGAAGCCAGGAAATGGAACAGAGGCTTAATGGAAATTTCTGGATGTACACAGTGGAGATGAGGACTTGGAGGGTTATTCTGGGATGAAGTCTATTTATCTCAGGCCTGTGTGATGATGAGGAGGCAGCAAACATACCGCTGTGGGGACAGCATGGCACCCTGGCTAGGTAAGTGCACTTCCCACAGCCTGGGGGCTGTGTGAGGCTGGGCCTGCAGGCTGAGGGTCTTCATGTGGACTGCCCCGCAGAGAGACCTCCTAAAGTTCAGGGTCTGGCTTTCTTCTGAACTATCTGTTACCCTGCTTAATACCTTCCATATTTATATAGCTAAGGTGCATTAAATGGTCCAGGAAATGCTTTGATCTCACATCCCTTCAAGCTTCTCCTATTGCATTCAAGCCTTTTCTATTCCTATTGTTCTGGTATTTGATAATTTACCAAAAGGTAAGGTTTCCACTGAGGGAATCTGATGCTTTACTTCTGATTGTGGTCTTTGTGGACCATTTCACTGAGATCAAGCAGGTTTGTTCTGCCAGAATAAGGCTTTTGACCTTTGAAATGTTATTTCTCCAGCAGAATTGCTAGGAACAGTAAGGTACAGAGAGTTTAGGGATATTGATTGGGCCATATGGCCTTGAAACATGTTCAAATATAACTAGAAGGGAGACAAATGCTGTTGTATCCCTGTTGATTACTTTTTGAATGCATCTACCTGGGGGATCAGAGAGGAAACTATAGGGGTGTCCACTGGGGCCACTGCGTGGTGGCTATAAAGAGTCCCAATATGTCAATATGGGTCTCACATGGTTGTGGTCAGTGGTAGTGGACCCGGCCCAACTCAGTGAAGACAGGTGCCTGAGAAGGTCAGATGATACTACTAGGGTTTATTCATTTTGAATAAATAAACTGAATGCCGGCGTGGCACGGTGGCTCACAGCTGTAATTCCAGCTTTGGGAGGCCAAGACAAGAAGTCCGCTTGAGTCCAAGAGTTTGAGATCAGACGGGGAAGCATAGTGAGACCTCATCTCTACCAAAAATTCAAAAAAATTAGCCAGGCGTGGTGGTGCATGCCTGTAGTTCCAGCTACTCAGGAGCCTGAGGTGGGAGGAAGGCTTGGGCCCAAGAGTTCAAGACTGCAGTGAGCCATGATCGTGCCTCTGCACTGCAGCCTGGGTGATGGAGAACCTGTCTCTGAAAACAAAACAAAACAAAACTGAAAGCTATTCTCCATCTCTTTGGACACATCCTGGATTTCACAGTATCTGAAAGGATTAATATATGTGTCATAAAATAACCATTTTATGTTTGGCTTTTGCTGCCTTATTGGCTGTATTTTCAGTAAAATGGACATGCTATTCCCTTTGTCTTGAATGCTCCCCCACACTCTCCACTTCCTTAGCCACCTGACTCCCTCCTCTTCATCTTCCAAACTCAAGCTCAGGTTTCGTCTTCTCTGGGAAGCAAGTGTCCAGTCCAGTGAATCACACCCTTTTTGGGTACCTCTTTGTACTATGTACAAATCCTCAAGTGTTACATCCATTGGGAACCTCACTGGAATTTAAAAATACTAATATGGTGCTGATTGCATGGAAGCCACTGTTCTAGATACTTTTACATGTATTTACTCATTTAAGCTTCATAATGACCTGAGAAGGTCAGTGCAGATGTTCTCCCTACATCACAGGTGAGAATGATGAAGCCCAGAGAAGTGCAGTGTTTTTCCCAAGGTCACACAGTTAATAGCATGAGAGCTGAGACTCAACTCTGGGTAGCCTGGCTATAGACTCTCTTTTCATAAGCAGTGTGCAGAGACATTTCTCCCTGAACTCTGTTGCCTATAATAGTTAACTTCCATAACTCCCTATCTCCTGATCCCGCCCCGTCTTCAGCCAAAGCTGCTCCTCCCACAGGCCTTTTCATCTCAGTTCTTGGCAAATCCATCCTTCCAACTGCTCAGGCCCCAAATCCGGGAGTCACCCTTGACTTTTCCTTTGTTGCTGTCACACCTTTTGTGGGATTCATCTGCAAATCCAGGAGATCTACCTGCAACATAGATCTGACAATTTCCACCACTCCCATCACTAACCATCTTGGTCTAAGCCACTGCCGTGTATGGCCTGGGTTATAACAAGAGACTCCTATTTGGCCTCCCTGCCTCTTTCCTTGTCCCTAGCCTCCCACTCCCCAACCCCATCAGATCTATTCTCAACACAGCAGCCAGGTGATCCTTTTAAAATTTGCCAGAGCATGTCACCTCTGTTCAGTTTCTTTCACTGTTTCTGACTTTGTGCTTGCTCCCTTTACTCAACTTCCTGTTTCTTCAAATATCTACATGGCTCACTCCCTGCTTCTTTCTCTTCTTTACTCAAATGTCACCGATCATGAGATCTTTCCTCACTTCTCCACATAAAATAGTCCTATCCCTGCCCCCATCACCTCTGGTCTCCCCTGACCTGTTTTATTTTCCTGCCTAGCACTCGTATGAGATATGCATTTACTTGTTTATTTGTATATTTCTTGCCTTTTCTGCACTAGAAGGTTAGCTCTGTGGGGTCAGGGACTTTGTGTTCTTTGTCCACTACTGTATCCGCAGTGCTAAGAATAGTGCTTAGCACATAGTAGATGCTCAGTAAATATTTGAAGAATGAATGAAAAACATTAATGAATGAGTTGAATACTCACTCTGTATTAGTCACTATTATGTTTATTTACCAATATCATGTCTTCTTTTTTCCCAAGATCTCCTAAGGCCACCTGGGTATCTTTGGAAAAATGATTGATCTTGGTTTAGCCTCAGTTTCTTTTTTTTTTTTTTTTTTTTTTTTTTGAGACGGAGTCTTGCTCTGTCACCCAGGCTGGAGTGCAGTGGCCGGATCTCAGCTCACTGCAAGCTCCGCCTCCCGGGTTCACGCCATTCTCCTGCCTCAGCCTCCCGAGTAGCTGGGACTACAGGCGCCCGCCACCTCGCCCGGCTAGTTTTTTTTTGTATTTTTAGTAGAGACAGGGTTTCACCGTGTTAGCCAGGATGGTCTCGATCTCCTGACCTCGTGATCCGCCCGTCTCGGCCTCCCAAAGTGCTGGGATTACAGGCTTGAGCCACCGCGCCCGGCCTAGCCTCAGTTTCTTTATCTGTAAAATGAAAATAATAGTACTTACCTCTAAGAGTAAGTACCTATAAAAACTGAGAACAGTGGCTGGCACATACTGTTACCTGGGTTCCCTGGGAAGCAGAGGGAGATTAGCACACTGGATTAATGCTCTAGGGATCAACACCTGTGTGTGGGGGTGGGGTGGTGATGAAAGAAACAGGATTGGCCAGAGAGAGAAGTGGGGCTGCAGTCTCATCACTCTAGGGAGTGCTGAAGCTGGAAAGGTTGTAGAGTTGGCCTGAGTTGGGCCAATGGGCCTGGCCTTTTTATCCCCACAGTAATTAGTCATTGGCTTCAGGCTGCTCTGGGAAGAGGTGTGATCTTGGGTAAGCCCCTCTCTTCACTCTCAGGCAACCCCTAGGAAGGACTGACGACCACCCACACTCCCAGCAGCTGGGGAGTGAGGGCTCCAGCCCTAAGGGTGTGCTTGTGGGGCTGGGTAGGTATCATAGTAGCCACCAGAGTAACTTTTTGTAAATGCTTGGGATGACAGTCTTATTACTACTGCATTATTTAATCCAGCAGTTAATTCCCTGCCTAAGAACCTCTAGTGAGTCTAGTGCCCATTGAGTACAGAACAAACGCCATCCTTTGAGAGTCTTTGCTTTCCTGTAAAGATTTAGGATTGAACTTGAGCTACAAGCCTTTCTCCTTGTGGACTTCCCCAAGTAGGGGCCTGGCCTGGCTGTCCAACTGCATAGTCACCCTTGAGGTGTCCACAGGTTCTATGCCATCCCCTGTGGTCGAGGTGATTCAGAACCAAATAGGGCGAGCCTTTGGAATAGTTGAGGTCAGCAGGCATGAGCCTGGTACCACTGAAATGAAAAGGTGGGGATTCCCCCTCCACCTGGATTCCTGTTATGTATTGAAACATTTTAAAAAGGATCAAGAGTGTTCTATTTAAATGCAAATAACTGTAAAAGTTAACAGCTTAAGCCTTTGTGATGAAATGCCTTCATATCTTTATTCAAAAACACTATTAAGTTTCTATTTTAAAGTATTCTAAATGTGGCAATCTTGTTACCGTTTAGCTTGGGTTTCCTCTGATTTTAGTGAAAATAAAAATAATCTGGATTCCTTCATCTGGGCATTTTCTTTGAGAAAAATGGAGGGTACAGTAGAAAAAGTGCTGGAATATGGAGACCTGGAGTCTAGTGTGAGGTCTGTCCTAACAAACTGGGGACTTCTGCCAAGTTCCTATATGTTAAATCTGTAAACAAAAGACCATGAGATCTGTGGAGGAAGGGATAGTGCTCTCTCTCTCTCTCTCTCTCTTTCTCTCTCTCTCTTCTCTCTCTCTCTCCCCCACCCCTCTCGGCACAGCCTCTAGTACAAGTTAAAGTGCTCTCAGAAGACCAAAGGGAGAAAATCTTGCTTAAATAGGAAACCTTCTTGCCTAGGTTCTCAATCAGGTCCATTTATGCAAATGAAGGATTCAAACTTGTTCAGTTCTGATCAGTTGAAATAATTGAGCCCTGGTTGGGTGGTTTCCAAGCCCCAAAAGAGAAGTCTCTGTCAGATATTTATTTCAAACTACTAAGTGGGCTGGGATGGGAGGCTTCCAACTGCAGTTTACCCTGGCTCTGGTAGGGCACGCAGGACTAATCCCTCTCACCCCGCTATGTCCACCTGGTTCTGCTTTTAAATTTAGAGCATCTCTATTAGCCACAGGGAATCCATCTGGTCTGGAGAGCTAAGGGTTTTAATTTACAGTTTTATTTTACAAATCCAAATTAATTAAAATTTAACTCAGTTCCTTGGTTGCACCAGTCACATTTTGAGTTGTCAATAGCCAACTGAGGCAGGTGCTACTGTAATAGGCATTGTAGCAAATTCTACTAGATGGCGCATGAAGATAATGCCTTTATTTCTTTGTTTAGAAGAAAATTTAACCCACATTTGTAATGAGTTGAGAGTTGATGATAATAGGTAGTGTTTGTTTTTTTTTTTAAATTTACACACATCCACCAGTGCTTATCTGGCCAGTTATTTCTTTTCTTCTTCTTCTCCTTTTTTTTTTTTTTTTTTTTGAGACAGAGTCTCATTCTGTCATCTATACTAGAGCATAGTGGCTCGATCACAGCTCACTGTAGCCTTGAACCTCCTGGGCTCAAGTGATCCTCCCACCTCAGCCACCTGAGTAGCTGAGACTACAGACATGAATCACCATGCCCGGCTAATCTTTAAATTTTTTGTAGAGATGAGGACTTGCTATGTTGCCCAGACTGGTCTTAACCTCCTGGGCCAAGCAATCTGCTCACCTCGGCCTCCCAAAGTGCTGGGATTACAGGTGTGAGGCAATGCACCTGGCCCACATACTTTCTTCTATTTCTTGCCACCACCTTGTAAGCTAATTTTTACAGATGGGAAAACTGAGGCTGAGAGAGGGTAGAAAACAGGTTGAAAGACCTAACTTGCAATGAGGTCTTTGCTTGCATTCAAATACAGGTTGGTCTGATGCTGAAGTCTGAGCTGCTGTTTTTGTTTTCTGAAATAACCATGTGCTAAAAGATTATAGACTCACTGTTGTTTAGAAAGAAGTTTATCCATCCTTATTTCTGCTGCTCTTTTTCCTCTTTTTTCTCATTTTCTTCTAAAAAGCTTTGTTGACTTGGTACAATGCGCGTGATTCCTTTCTCTAGTGTCAACCTAAAATAACCAAAAAGTTCAGGATCCAGTTAAAAGAGTTTATTCAAGCATAAAGTGTGAGGGCTGATATCAGGAAAGCAGAGCTACACCAAAGAATGGTGACCAGTGCTCCCAGTGTGGGGAAAAAGGAGAACCATTTATCTAGGCAAAAATGGAGGTGCTGAATAGGATAACAACATTTCTTTTTTTTTTTTGAGACAGGGTCTCACTCTGTTGCCCAGGCTGGAGTACAGAGGTGATCTCGGTGCACTGCAGCCTCTGCCTCCTGAATTCAAGCGATTTTCCTGCATCAGCCACCGGAGTAGCTGGGATTACAGGTGCGCACCACCATGCCTGGCTAATTTTTGTGTTTTTAGTAGAGATGGAGTTTCACCATTGGTGTCGAACTCTTGACATCAAGTGATCCACCCACCTCGACCTCCCAAAGTGCTTGGATTACAGGTGTGAGCCACCACACCCTGCCCAGGATAACAACATTTTCATACAAAGTCTAACATAGATATAAGATTTGATTGGCTGTACTACTATTGGTTATACTCTAAAGGGGTTGCTTAACATTTTATTGCAAAGAGTCAACAATCACAAGGGTGTCTATCTCCAATATCATTTAGTCTAGGTTTGAATAAAGAATAGAGTTCAGTTAATGTATAAAATCTCAACCCAAAGGTCAGAAAGCAACAGTCACACACTGGAGGAGAAAAACAGCTGTGTTATGTGAGTCAGTTGCCAGGGCTTAACTTTTCCCCTTGGCCTGATACATATGAGAGGTCCTGAAATTTTATTATCTTTTTACACCAGAAACAACTACTGTTTTTGTTGTTGTTGTGGTTGTGGGTGGTTGTTTGTTTTTGAGACAGGGTCTTCCTCTATTGCCCTGGCTGGAGTACAGTGGTGCAATCCTAGCTCACTGTGGCCTTGAACTCCTGGTTTCAAGCAGTCCTCCTGCTTCAGCCTTCTGAGTAGCTGGGACTACAGGCACATGCCACCTGCCTGGCTATTTTTCTTTTTTAAGATACAGGTTCTTCTTGTGTATCCAAGTCTGTTCTTAAACTCCTGGGCTCAAGTGATCCCCCCTGCCTTGGCCTCCCAAAGTGCTGGGATTACAGGTGTGAGCTACCATGCCCAGCCAATGACTACTGTATTTAGTTAAGGAAGCTCCCCCTTCCAGCAGGTTCTTCATGTATATAGCCCTATGTATGGCATTGTCATATATGGGTGATGTGCTCATCTACATGGGGCTGTTCTTCAAAGGCCTGACTATGGTTTCTATTTTGAATTTCAGTTCAGTAAAAGTCAGAAACCTCTTCAGGAATTTCTTTGGATTAGAATCAGATTAAAAACTTGCAGTTTGCTTGGGACTTGAGGAAGCTCATCCATATGAGGACGTTGTGGGCAATGCCTACTTGGAAGCTAATAGTCATAAAAATGTTTTGAATGAGTGGGGTTTGGGGTGAGTGTCCATTAAAAGGATAATGGAGTTATCTTCTGGTTTGTTAACTGATATCCTCATAGGATATAAATGTTAGCCCTAGTGCCTGTTATGTTTTCTCTTGACTTGATTGTATTACATGACATAAAAGAGCACGTTTAAATCGCAGGTGTTTAGGAGGGGAAATGGGTCCCCTGATCAGCAGAGAAGTTTGAAGGCTGATGTTCGATGTTAGGATATTTTATTTGGACACATCATCCCAAATAGAAAAGCAGATTGATCCAACCCAAAGGATATGTATTTTCCAGAGAGTCTTGGGAGAGTGAGAAGGGAGAATTTTGGTTAAGACTTAGGGCAAGATGATACCTCTATGAAAGATGTGAAATGGGACTGTGAGCAATTTTCTTTAATTTTTTTTTTTTTTTTTTTTTTTGAGTCACCCAGGCTGGAGTGCAGAAGCCTAGCTCACTGCGGTCTTCCTGGGCTCCAGTGATCCTCCCACCTCTGCCTCCCAAGTAGCTGGGACTACAGGCACATGCCATCATGACTGGCTTTTTCATTTTTGGTTTTTTTTTTTTTTTTTTTTTGAGAGACGGGGTCTCACCATGTTGCCCAGGTTGATCTTGAACTCCTGAGTTAAAGCGATGCTCTTACCTTGGCCTCCCAAAGTGCTGGGATTACAGGTGTGAGTCACTGTGCCTGGTCTTAAAACAATTTTTTTTTTTTTTCCTGTCAGATATCTAAAAAGGTGGGACTAAAGAACTCCTTTGTGGCAGGCATCATGTGTTAAGAGCAAAAAACTGGCTTAGGAAGGACTCTTTCTAGTTCCTGTACCTGAAAAAGGCCTGTGTGTGTGGTCTGTGTGGTGCCCACCAAGGAAACAATTTGTTCGCCTGCAAACCAAGGGTCAATTTATTGGGGGGAATATCTACTAAGTCTGTTTGGTCAGCTTGATGTTGTAGGGAAGAAAAATAATTTCCCTTCCTCACCTACCAGAAGGTTCATAGCTGACATCCCATAACCAAAGACAGAATAACAAAATAAAAGCATACCAAGTTATTTAATATAAGTTTTATATAGAACTTATATTAAAACAGGAACCTCCAGAAATCATGATCCAGAGAAACAAGGGAATCTGTGTATTTTTATGGACAGTCATGCAGAAGTATGATTGGAGGGCAAAAGAGCATGCTCTGTTGGTAATAAACTGCGAGGACTTAACAAGGCCTGTTCAGTTTCTTCTTGACATCCTGTGTGACAGTTCTTCCTCTGAGGTATAGGGCAGGACACCTGCCACGTGAGGGCCTTCAGGGGCGAAGCGAGGAAGAAGGTCAGAGAGTGACCTTCCCAGGTTTTATCGCCTGCATCAAGGAAGAAGAGGCAAGTGGAATTCTAGTGTCTGTGGCCCACTTCAGGGGAGAAGGGGGCCAGAGAAGGCGGAGGGACCTCCCTACCCCTGCTGTTTTCTCAGTTTCCAAGGTGCCATATTTTTGGGTAACATTTTCTGCACCCCATCAATATCGACAATCTCACCCGCGTCTGTGATCCCAGTGGAAACAGCTGGAGCTTTCCTGATGTAGTAGAAACCTAGTGGTGTCTGAGCAGCTGGTTTCAAATTCCCCAGCAGATACCACTAAGCCCTCTGCATTTTGCAAAAACTCGTGTGTCTATACCTCTATTTGTATGCACAACAGCTTGCAAATAACTGCTTTTTTCTTATATCTCTAGGGGGAATCATTGCTTTGTGATTTACGATGAAGAGAAGAGTGTTTCCCCCCACCCTTGAAAATAAAACAACATGATGTTAGCTGATTTCAGAGGTGAAAGTTGCTAAATATCATTTTGCTAATGACAGTTTCATATTCATGGAACACAGAAAACATCATGTATTTGGTTTCAAGGCTCCGGATGACAGCAGCAGACAGCTCTGGGGGTGGACCCCAGATGACGCCTGATGCAGGAATTGTCCTTCATGCAGCATGTTGCAGTGATGTGCCATCTGCTTCTAGGATGAGTCTAGTAGCTGTTGAGGAGCCTACAAAAATATTCCTGCCAGGTCTTCTCAAAAATTCGTCTTTCCGCCTCCTTGTATCTGACAGCCGTCTATGTAAGAAGGCAATTTAGCAATAGGAGGGCAATGAAGATGCATCTTTTAAAAAAATGATCTTCTCCCTGTCACCCAGCTGGGTGGCTCCCTTACACTCATCAACTTCTTCTACTCCATTCAGGACTCCAAAACATGGCAGGGTTGGAGTTCATTTCAGTATCCACAGACAGTTTAAATGATGCCACAATGGACTGTGTGGGTTTCCACTATTCTTGGCTTCAGTTGTGCAGGAATGCAATCTTCTTCTTTTTCTTTGGTAATAATCTATTTATTATGTGCCTATCAGTGCCAGGTCCTGCTTCTTGCTACATAGGCGACAGAGGAGTCAGAGATAGACTTGGTCCTCAAGTTGCTTACCATCTAGCCAGCAATTACAATGAGCGACTGTGGCAGTACTTTTTTTTTTTTTGAGACAGAGTCTCGCTCTATTGCCCAGGCTGGAGTGCAGTGGCATGATCTCAGTTCACTGCAACCTCTGCCTCCCAGGTTCAAGTGATCCTCTTGCCTCAGCCTCCCAACTAGCTGGGATTAGAGGTGTGCACCACCACACCCAGCTAATTGTTGTAGTTTTAGTAGAGATAGGACTAGCCAGGCTGGTCTTGAACTCCTGATCTCAGGTGATACCCCTGCCTCGGCTTCCCGAAGTGCTGGGATTACAGGTGTGAACCACTGTGCTTGGCCGGCAGTACTAGTTTTGATGGCTTAAGCAGAGTTTTTCGAACGTCAACATTTGAAATCTTTCCTTGCCAAACATGTAAGAGTAATTTGAATAGGAAAGCCAAACAGTTGAAAAGGCATGGTGAGGAATTTCATCACACTATTAGCTGAGCCTGTCAGGTGCCAGACTGAGATAATATGTGATGTTCTGTAATAATATGGGGAAGCCCAGATATGACTGCAGAGACAGCCAAGTAGAGACCTGGGTTTGAATCTGACTGTGCCTCTGTCTCCAGGGCTATGACCTTGGGCAAATCTCTTGGCCTCTCTGAGCTCCTGTTACCTAAACCCAAATTCTCAGGTCTTTGAGAGGATTAAATGAGATCATGAGCGAGACACTCCTGACATGAAACTACAAGTTCATTAAAGGCTTTCTTCCTTTCCCCTTGTCTTTCCTCGTTACTCCAGAATTTGGAGCAGAGCCCAGAACTGCACAAAACACTAGGCTTTAGCACTAAATATGTTTGCATTCCTGGCAACACGTTACCCTTTTCTAATTACAAAGTTTGTAATTTGCCGAAGCTGAACTGGGGAAGAGGATGGGGAGACAGAGGGGACTCTTACAGAGCAGGGATCTGCTGGAGTGGGGCTTGTGTGTCCAGGCAGGAGAGAACCACAGGGCCAATGACACCCGGGGGCTGAGTCTATGGCAGGATAATCAGGAGATGGAGATAGGAATTGGAACACACTGAGGTGAATTTAAATAAAAATTATTATTTCGGGGAACTAGATGGGACTGCAAGATAATCTATGAGGCCACTACTGATAATTTCCCAATGAGAAATGATGGGGAGGTTTCCAGAGGCCAGGAGAGCTGCAGACTGATAGTCTATGGGGTGGAGCCGTAACTGGGCAGCAGGGACTGGGGACCCGGACCAAGCAGGAGGTGGTGAGTAGTTAGGTCTAAGCTGCGGAGAATACAGACGGCTGGCAATCCTAGAGGACAGGGAATTTCCATGGCTGGGTTATTGCTAGGCTAGACTGCAGCAAAGGACAGGGTAGTTTCAAGAAAGGCTAAAGTCAGAGCAGAGGCAAATTGAGACATAAAGAGGTGGTTTTTCTAGCCTGCTAGCTGCTCTCAGATTTGCATCTGGGGTGTGTTGGGGAATGATCCTGGATCCTCCTTGATATCATCTCTTCTAGCCTGCCCATCTCCCAACCTTCCTTAACCTCAGTAACTCCTAGAACTGTATTCGCAAAGTTTCTTGAGTCTTTTAGGAAGAGATCAAATTTCTAGCCAGTGTCCCCTATTGGAGCAATACATTCCCCCAGTTTCATGCCAGCTTTGAGTTTTTACTGTTTTTGATATACCTGCAAAGGTTCAAACGAACCAGAAGCTAGAGAATATCTTATGTGTGAAGAGAGGACCCTTTCTTTATAGAAAGTCTATTGTTCTTAGGCTTATTAAAATATCTGTTCACTGGACTGTACGGGACACGAGGGCAGGAGCTTGTTTTATTCTCCTGGGTGTTCCCAGTGTCTGGCATAGGCCCTCTAGGCAGTAGATGCCCCAGAAGTGTTGGAGGAATAAATGCCTGACTGATGAAGACAATGAAGTAGGGCCACGCCCCAAGGGAGGGACGACCAGAAAAGGAGAAAATGATGTTAGAGAGGCGGGCTGGGTGTCATTCAGCAAGGGTCCTGTATGGCCAAATCAACAACAGTAGTTTGAAGATCTTGAAGTTACTAAGAGAGTTTAGGCCATGCGGTGGGGGCTGGTGGTGTCAGGGAAGTGAGGTGAGAGCTGCGCTAAGGCAGTGCCAGTGGAATGGAGTGAAGGGCTCGTTCTCAGGACTTCCTTCCTTGGTAGTCTCAGAATTTAAAAGCTAGAAGTGTCAGCAGGCAGTCTGTCAGCCTCATGAGAAGGGGATTATGGGTGTGTGGCCTTCTCTTTGATGATTCATTTGATCATAGCTATGGCAGTCTTCAGGATCACACTCAATTCTGCCATTGGCTTAATGGCTTAAGCTGTTTGTTTTTCTCTCCCCTTCCCTTCCTTTCCCTTCCCTTCCCTTCCTCTCACTTCCCTCCCTTTCCTTCCCCTCCCCTCCCCTCCCCTCCCCTCCCTTCCCTTCCCTTCTTTTTTTTTCTTTTCTTTTTTTTTTTTTGACTCAGCAGTCTCACTGTGTTGCCCAAGCTGGTCTCAAACTTCTGGCCTCTAGTGATCCTCCCACATCAGCCTCCCCAAATGCAGGTATTATAGGCGTGTGCCACTGCACCCAACTGTTCAGTATTTTTAAACTAGGCTTTCAACCAGAAAAATTATTTTTGAATCAACTCTATTGTGGAAAAAAAATGCATGTGAAATGCCCACCAGGTTATAACATCTCTTCTTTGCTCTGGGAGATTGAAGTGCATCAGAAATATGACCTGTTTATAGATGCTCTCTTAGAAAAACCCACGTTGTGTGCCGTGATTCTCTAGGTAGATTTGTGTAGCAGCAGAGGCTTCCATTTTAATAGCTCTGACTTTTCTTTCCAAAGAAATATTGCTTCTCAGGAAAAACAAAAGCAAGAATGAAAGCCCTCCAGAAAACTTGCACTCTTTCTTCCTTGGGCTTAACCCCAAATCTATCTGTGTTGGTTTCACTTTTCAAGTTTTAAGTGTTAATTAGTCAACTCTCTGTTGTCACTGAAGCCCCTTTTCAATCTGGCCCTACCTTCCTTCCTACTTTTGTCTGAAGCCCCTTTTCAATCTGGCCCTACCTTCCTTCCTACTTTTGTCTGCTGCCTTCCTACTAAAGTTCCTCTGTGCTCCTGCTGGATGCACTGGCCCCCATGTGGGTCCCATCGTTAGATGAGTTGATGTGACTCAAATTTGCTAACATTCACTGCTTAATTCTGCCAGTCTTAGCATTTACTTAGGGCACACGTGTTGATACAGGGATGTGTTCAGTTGTTGCTTACAGTAAGTGCTCTTCGTTGGGTGTATTTAATGGTAAGGTAAAGTGGAATTGTAGAGGGATGTTCTGGTAGAGAATAAAGGAAGCTGGCTGGGCACCGTGGCTCATGCCTGTAGTCCCAGCACTTTGGGAGGCTGAGGTAGGGGAATCACTTGAGCCCAGGAGATTGAGACCAGCCTGGGCAACATGGTAAGACCCTGTCTCTATAAAAAAAAATTAAAAAAATAAGAAAAAGAAAAAAATATTTTTAAAAAGAAAGTGATTTTAAAAAGAGAGGCTGAGCATGTGGCTCATGCCTGTAATCCCAGCAGTAGGGGAGGCCGAGGCAGGTGGATCACTTAAGGCCAGGAGTTCGAGACCAGCCTGGCCAACATGGTGAAACCCTGTCTGTACTTAAAAAAAAAAAAAATACAAAAATTAGCTGTGCATGGAGGCTGAAGCCTCCTGGGAGGCGGAGGCTGCAGTGAGCCAAGATCGCACCACTGCACTCCAGCCTGGGTGATGGAGTGAGACCCTGTCTCAGAAAAATAAATAATAAAAATAAAAAATAAAAAGAGGGAGAATAGAGGAAGTCAGGATGCGAAGGGAGGGGCTCTAAGTTGGCTTCCCAGTAGGACCAATAGACTCATGGGCACATTTAACTTTTCCTCAAGCCGGTGTTACTTTCCAGTGAGATACCTATCTGGCAGTGGGAGATGCAGTAAGGGTGTAGTGGAGGCAGTTTGGTATAGGAGGTGAGTTTGAATCCTGACGCTTGTGCTTACTAGCTGTGTGACCTTAGCAAGTGACTTAACCTCTCTGAGCCTTAGTTATCTATGGAATACAAAGGTAAAGGTATGTATCTCCTAGTGTTGTAAAGTTGAAATGAGATGATAAATTTAACATGCTCAACTCAGAAAGTGTTACTTTCTCTCCACCTCGCAGCATATCCATCATTCATCTGTAATCCTCAAAAATTTTTATCATGTGCCTGGCAAAGATCATATACCACCTCCTATCCTCCTCTTACTTAATTACCTAATTTTAAAAATTCAGGTCATTTTTATTAACTGACTGCATTCATTTAGTGAAGATACTATACCACTCCTATAAATATAGGGTTACTATTAAAGAAAAGACAGTAAAAATAATACAGTGTTATGTTATTGACGGTAGTCAGGTGCTGTTCCTTTTAAAGCCTCTGAACCGGAATCTGTTTTCATTTCATTAAAAAGGACAATTAACAAGTTAGCAAGGAATTGGTAGAGCTGTGCTGGCCCCCAAAAGGAGACGTTTTCCTTGACAATCGAAAGGGATTGTAAGAACCCTGAAAATGGAATCACCATTTCTCTATGTGATTCAATGTCATTGAATGGTATGTTCAAACACCTTTTGAAGTCATGTCAGACACCATGAAAGGTAGCATCTTCCACTCTGGGAAACACTTCACTTGGAAATCAGTCATATGGGAACAAAATACCAGCTCGTGACTACTAGGAAGTGGACCGGGTCCGGATCTCTAGAGGAGGGAGCTGGCATGGACTGGTGGAGTGGGGTAGTGGTGACCCTAACCTGGGGATGGGGATTCAGGGCAGCGTTCCAGCAGAGTGGAGGTGCTAAAAAACCAGAGGGTCTCATCCCAGAAGGCCTCAGATTTGCTGCTTGTGGAGTGAGGTTAAGGGTCTTGTTGTCCTTTAGAGTGTGGTGTGCATCTCTGCAGGAATAGGGAATACGTAGAAAGGCATATCTGTGTGTGTGTTTATATAATGACAGCTATTTTTATTGAGCTCTTTCTTGGTGATAGGCACTGGGCCAAGCGCTTCGAAAATGTTAACACATTTAATTATCATCACAACGCAATGAATAGGAATCCTTATTCTCCTCATTTCACACACGAAGAAACTGAAGCTTAAGGTTCAGAAACCTGCTCTGGTTCATAGAGCTTGCAAGTGGCAGAGCTGGTATCTGTAAAGAAATGCAATGGGCAAGAATTCGCTTTACAACAGCCACTGTACAGCAAGAAATATCATTAATAATTGTTCAATCAAATCAAAGTAGGATTGGCAAGCTGCCCATAATGGTCTTTGGTAGGACTTCCTTCCCCATTCCACTGGATCACTTATTTAAGTGATCCCCAAACAGTTGTGGGGGTGTGCTTGACTCCTTAGTCTGTGGCTATAGCCACAGTGGTTCTCCTCGTTCTTTCTGCTCCTCAATGCTGCCTTCAGGAGCAAGCCTTCTGCCATCTGCCGAGCAGTTCTGTTTTGGTTAAACTACAAGAGACGCTGCTCAGTGATTCTTGATTCTGTTTACTAGTCATGCTGTAGGCTGGGGCCATTGTTGCTGACCCCAGGGCTGAAGGGTAAACAGCCCCCCGCAGGCATCCTCTAGCTATCCCACATCCGGAGCGCTGCCTGCAGGAGGGACAGGTTCTATCTCCTCTGGAGAGCTCACATTCCTTCGTCCAGGAGTCTTTGTCCTCGTGGTCGGGCATCTCCACAGGTCCAGTCACCAGCCCCTCATCCCCTTCCCTAACCGCTGAGCTCCTGCAAAGAGCTAATTAACTATCTGAAGGCTTGGGTGAGGTCTTCTTTGGCCTTGTACTTGAATCACAATGAAACTGTTTCCTGGGGTAAGACGAGTTTAGGCCAGAGGTTCTTGACTTTGAGTGAGGACAAAAATTACCTTGGGAACTTGGAGATAAAGCAGATTTCTGTCCTTCTTCTGTTTTAGCAGTTTTGGAATGGGGGCCGGGCGCCTGCATTTAACTAGCACCAGGTGATTCTCTTCTGCAGGTGGTTCGAGGAGCACACTGGAAAACAAATACGGGCTTGGCTTTGGAACACAGAGGAACAGAGAGAGAGAAAATACACTTTTCAGGGGATAACAGGCAAACATTAACATCTTAACAGATCATCCTCCTAGAAATATTTGCATAGTATAAATACATATTCATATCACATTATGGATACTATTAGTACAACAATAAATACATGGTCTACCTACCATTTTACCTGGCATTGTAGTGTCATCATTTGCTCTGTTTTTCTTAAAAAGTCCTTCAAAAGCATATTTCTTATTTAGCTGTATAAATATCTTAATCTTTATTTACCTAACCCTTGTTATGTGACATATGGCTTGTTTTCAAGGGTTGTTGTAATAAATAATGGTTTGATGAACAGACTTCTCCATACATTATTGTTCTGCATTTGTATTTAAAACTAAACACCATTATGAAAATTCAAACTAAGTCTGACATTACTTTGAAGTATTTGGTATTACTTTAAAGTATTTGTGTTTTTCTCCAGCAAAACAATTTGCAGGGTTTGGTTCTTATTTCATAATCAATTGTTTCTCCCACCTTGAAAACTAGCTTTCTGTTTTAACAAAATAGAAAATAGATGGATGATTCCGCTTAGAAGAAAGAAGTATTCTTAACATAATACTCATGAACCAACACTGTTGTAAGTGGGGCAAGTGCAGTAATTGTTGGAAGCCTCAAAGAATACTGTCTCCCATACCAGCCAAATAAGCCTTGGTATTTTCAGCCCACGGGTTGATGTAATCTACCCCAGAAACATCAAGCAGGGTATTTCAGGAAGCATCACAGGTGGTTAAAACATTTTTTATGGTCAGAAAGTTGATAACAAGTAACTCAAGCAGTCAGTTGGTAGAACCACTGCACCCCCAGCAATCTTAGCTGGGAACTTGTGGATGTAAATAGAAGGACTACAGGCAAGTGAGAGTCAATGGCTCCGTGTGTGTCCAAAGAACTGAACTTTTAATTTAACTTGTAAATTTTCTTTCTTTTTTTTTTTTTTTTTTTGTTTTTTGAGACAGAGTCTTGCTGTGTTGTCCAGGCTGGAGTGCAATGGTGCAATCTCCACTCATGGCAACCTCCACCTCCCGAGTTCAAGTGATTATCCTGCCTCAGCCTTCTGAGTAGCTGAGATTACAGGCATGTGCCACCATGCCCGGCTAATTTTGTAATTTTAGTAGTGACAGGGTTTCTCCTTGTTGGTAAGGCTGGTCTCGAACTTCTGACCTCAGGTGATCTGCCTGCCTCGGCCTCCCAAAGTGCTAGCCACTGCACCTGGCAATTTAACTTGTATTTTTATTTTTATTTTTTTTTTAACAAAAGTAAAGTATAACATTAAACCAGTTCATCTATTTACTCAAGGCAGGGACATTCTGTCCCACAGGCCATTTTCAACTTTAGCGAGGCACTGAGTAACTATATATATATATATATATATATTTTTTTTTTTTATTGAGATGGATCCTCACTTTGTTGCCCAGGCTGGAATGCAGTGGCACAATCTCAGTTCACTGCAACCTCTTGGGTTCAAGTGATTCTTCTGCCTCAGCATCCTGAATAGCTGGGATTACAGGCATGTGCCACCACGCTCGGCTAAGAATTGTATTTTTAGTGAGGACGGGGTTTCGCCATGTTGTCCAGGCTGGCTTTGAACTCCTGACCTCAAATGATCCGCCCACCTCAGCATCCCAAAGTACTGGGATTCCAGGTGTGAGCCACTGCGCCCGGCCCTGAATAATGATTAACTGTGTTCATTGAGCAAACATTTTTCGAGAATCTTCTATGTTCAAGACTCTGTTTGGTTCTGGTGACTCAAAGATAAGTAAAATTCAGTGCTTTATCTATCTTGGACCTGCCCACAATCTCCTGGCAGAGAGAGACACATAAACAAAGAGACACCAATAATTCCAGTATAATATGATAATAGAAATACGTGTGCAATGCCATGGGACCTCTTGGAGTAATTCTAAATGTTTGGGGGTGGGGGTGGGGATAGCATTAGGAGAAATACCTAATGTAAATGATGAGTTAATGGGTGCAGCACACCAACATGGCACATTTATACATATGTTCCAAACCTGCACGTTGTGCACATGTACCCTAGAACTTAAAGTATAATAATAATAAAAAAAGAATAAACAGCCACCAAATTGCCAAAACAAATGGCTAATCAGTTTGTAAATGTTGCTGTTAACTCAAAGGAAACATTATCCTGTCATATTCTAACATAATAATAATTCTGTTATTATATATTACTTAAATACTTCAAAGCATTTTCACAGATATATGAGAAAATATTGAGTCAGATGGCTAGACAGGGTCTTAGAAATCATCCAGAACAATCCCTTGCTTGAGAGGCGAGGAGCTGAGAACCCCAGAAGGTGAGTGACTTCATTCAGGCTCCCTCAATGCCTTTATGGCAGGAATGGGACTATGATTCAGGTCCTCTCTCCAGTTGTCCAGTGGATTTTCTCTAACACAACAGACTCTATGTTGTATGGAGTCACGTGCCCTTGCTTAGTACTCACTATTGCTATGACCATCTCAATTAGGATGGGAACTAAAGTAAAAGGTATTCGTTCTTATTGTTGCCAAGATCATGGCTGAGACCCCTATAACAAAAGACAGATTAACAAGAGAAAAACATACAAACTTATTTAATATGAGTTTTATGTGACATGGGAGCCTTCAGAAATGAAGACTCCCCCAAAAACCAGAAGAACTGTTTATTGTTCTGGACAGTTGTGCAGCAGTATGATTGGAGGACAAAAGGGCATGGTCTCATGAGAATGAGCCGGGGGAGTTTACCAAGGCCTGTCTGCTCAGTTTCATCACTGTGTCCCTCTGTCTTCAGAGATAAGGATATTTTTTTCCTTTAGGTATAGGGTGGGCACCGCTGGAATGAAGATTTTATGACCTACTTGAGAGGAAAGTCAGAACACATTTTTACAATCTGCTTCAGGGGAGAAGGGCAAGGGGAAGGATAGAAAGCCAATCCCGCAGGCTGAGGCAGTAGAATGGCTTGAACCCGGGAGGCGGAGGTTGCTGTGAGCGAAACTCTGTCTCAAAAAAACCAAAAAAAGCCCCTCCCGCTTCTGCTGTTTTCTCAAATGCCAAGGTGCCAAATTTTGGGGCAGTGTGTCTGGAGCCTCACCCCTTTTCACAAAGCTAACACGTGAACATCTCATTAGTACCCATCTGAGTGTGTTGACTCTTCTCTTTCTTTGTATAAAATAGAATTACAATAAGGTTCTCAAATAACATTTTCTTGGGCTTTATCCCTAAAATGCCTCAGTGTCCACCAAATTCCTGCCAAATAGTTCCAGGAGCACCCAAGGGTGTCCAGTCCTTCTAAGCATGGGATGTCTGCCGTTTTCTTCTTCTGCCCTGACTCATTGGGGTGAATCTCTTGTCAAAGCCGACTGCAACTCAAGTCACAGATGCTACTGACTCCTGCTAAAAGGACTACCAGATGTGCTCAGCTCTCCATGGGTGGGCCCTGAGGATACTGGTATCTTGGCTAAGGGGACCATCTTTTGTTATTGTTCACAGCAGAGTTGCTACATTTTGGGCGGGCGGGCTGCCTTCCTTTCTTTCTTTCTTTCTTTCTTTCTTTCTTTCTTTCTTTCTTTCTTTCTTTCTTTCTTTCTTTCTTTCTTTCTTTCTTTCTTTCTTTCTTTCTTTCTTTCTTTCTTCCTTTCCTCTCTCTCTCTCTTTCTCTCTCTCTTTCTTTCTCTCTCTCTCTTTCTCTCTCTCTCTTCTTTCTTTCTTTGTTTTTGAGACATGGTCTTTCTCTGTTGCCCAGGCTGGAGTGCAGTGGTATGCTTACTGCAACCTCCGCCTCCCGGGTTCAAGCCACTCAAGCCATCCTCCCCACCTCAGCCTCCCTAGTAGCTGGCACTACAGGTGTGCACCATCACATCCAGCTTATTTTTGTAAGTTTTTTAGAGATGGACTTTCTCCATGTTGCCCAGGCTTGTCTCAAACTTCTGGTCTCTGGTGATCCACCCAACTTGGCCTCCCAAAGTGCTGGGAGTACAGGCATGAGCCACTGCACCTGGGCACATTCTGGGCTCTTGATACACCATCAAGATTGGAGGGAGCCTGGTGAAAAGGTTCAGAATTATCCTTCCTTTCAGCAGTAATCCACTGGGCTTATGACCAGCATGTGCTCTGTAATTCTGTCTTCCAGTAGGAAACTCTTGGTCCCTCATGCAGATAGACTCCAGGATGCTTGCCAAATGGGTTCTCAAGACATGACAAAATCCTGGGATGAATGGAGCTTAGATTCTAGTGGGAAAAAAATCTTTATTTAGAACAGCCTATATTCCATGGATGTCAATGAGGATTCTAATGAAAAAGAAGCCCATGATAGTGGGAAATACTGATTTTAATAGGTTAAATAGGTTTTTTTTGGAGGGGGTGGTGGGGACGGCAGCTTTATTGAGGTATATTTTATATACCATAAAATCCACTCATTGTAAGTGTTCAATTCGATTATTTTTAGTAAATTCATAGAATTGTACAATCATCACTATAATCCAGTTTTAGAACATTCCCATCAACACCCTCCCCACACCCCTGAATTCCCTCAAGTTTACTTACACTCATTTCCCATTGTCTGCGCTGGGTAACGACCAATCTACTTTCTGTCTATGGATTTGCCTATTCTGGATGTTTCATATAAATGAAATCATACAACACCTGGTCTTTTGTGTTTAGCTTCTTTCATTTGACATAATGTTCACCCAGGTTGTAGTTTGTATTAGTAATTTGTTTCTTTTTTTATTGCTAATCAGTATTCCATTGCACTGCATTTGGTTTATCCATTCATCAGCTGGTGGACATTTGCACTGTTTCCAGTTTGGGGCAATTATAAATAATATTGCTATTAACATTTGTGTCCAAGTCTTTGTGTGGGCATATATTTTTATTTATCTTGGGTAGATTCTTAGAATGGAACTGCTGGATTATTTGGTAAATGTATGTTTGACATTTTAAGAAACTGCCAAACTATTTTCCAAAGGCTATTTTACATGCCCACTGTCAGTTTCTGAGGGTTCTAGTTCATCACATCCTAGCCAACATTTGCTATTGTCTGTCTGTTGATTAGAGCTATTCTAATGGATGTGTAGTGGTATCTTACTGTGGTGTTCAGCAGGTTTTTATTCAGGCCTTCTCATGGCCTTTAATACAGCAATGTGCATTGTGAATTTCCGAAAGAGAATAGTGAATAGAAGATGCTGTGTTTCCCAAACTTACTTGCTCTTGGAATTCTATTTTTCACTGAAATGAGAATATTAAAGGCCTAATGTTCTACAGAACAGATTTTGGGAAGCATTACATCATTTGATTATAATATTATATTTAACTTTGTTCTCTGTGATATTTAGTAACAAGCAAGAGTTTGCTGCACAATGATTTTGAGTCATATAGCATAGATGTGGAGGCTAATAGAATGTAAAAGTTAAAGGAGGATGCTTAAGAGGTTAGCAGCATGGGAAGTAGTTGTTTTTATGAGTAACTCAATGTTAGTTTGTTTTTCTCTCTACTTGGTTTTCTAGCCCAGTCCTGATGGGCCCCAAATCTCATGGGGCATGAGGCTGGGCTCAAGCTTAGAACTTGGCTACATTTTAATTGCTAATACTTAGATAATAATCCTAATTTTTATTTCATTTTTCATTTTTATTAATTTATTTTATTTTTTGAGATGGGGGTCTCTCTCTTTCACCCAGGTTGCAGTGCAGTGACATGATCTTGGCTCACTGCAACCTCCACCTCCTGGGATCAATTGATCTTCCGTCCTCTGCCTCCTGAGGAACTGGGATTACAGGTGTGCACAACCACGCCTGGCTGACTTTTTGTGCTTTTTGTAGAGACAGGGTTTTACCATGTTGCTCAGGCTGGTCTCAAACTCCTGGAATCAAGCAATCCTCCCACCTCTGCCTCCTAAAGTACTGGGATTACAGGTGTGAGCCCCCATGTCCAGACAATAATTATGATGACAACAACAATAATAGCTATTAGATCAGATTTAAATTGATCACATCTGTGCCAGGCACTGTGCTGAGCACTCTTCATGGATGATCTCAACTGAATTCTCACAATGACCCGACTGTAACCATTTTACAGATGAGGAAACTGGGGCACAGAGCAGTGACTAGCTTGCATGCAGGTAGTAGATGTGGCAGAGTCCGGATTGGAACCTGGACCCTCTGAGACCAGAACCTCTGTTGTACATCCCACAATCATACCGAAAAGGTGGATCAGCCTGAAAAAAGATTTTTTAAAATCTTAATTACACAGGAATTATATAGGATGCTGGAAAGGTTTCCAGTCCAGAATTTGGCTCCTTAGGGTCATCATTGTTCTAGTCACTCTTGGCCTTTCCTCCTCACCTAATAGGAAATGCACCATGTGTTCTCCTGTGGGAGTCCCCTTGTGTCTGTGTCCTTCCAGCCCCATGGCCACCCCCTTAGTCTAGACCTCACCTCTCCTCTGGACCATTACCAAGTATGTACACACACACGCACATGCACGCGCGCTCACACACACACACACACACACACACACATGCATACATGAAAGCTTCTACCTGGTTTCATTGTTGTTAGAATTTTTATTAAAAACCAGGAGCACATCCCCATGAGAAGGATCTTTCCAGAGCCCTTCCCTGCTGCACTGCACTGCTGTGTCCAGTTTAACAACCTTCACTGGCTCTCTTTTCTCAAAGAAAATTTCAAACCCTGAGCAGTGTATTCACACTGACTTCTATTTCCTTCCGCATCATATCTCCCATAACCTCCCACTCTTGGATCAACTGCTGTAGGCCACCTGGCCTCTTCATTGCTGCCAAGACAAGCAAAGCCATCCTACCTCCATGCCTCTGTGTAGCCTTGTCCTCCAGCCTGCCATGCCTTCCTCTCCATTGTTTGTTTCTCTGAGCCCTTTCCTGCCCTTGGACATCCCCACTACCTCTAGGATACTATTTCATCAGATCCCGACCCATAGGACACCTCCCTTCTTTGGAACCCCTTGGAGAACAAATGTCTGTGACTCTGTGTCATCTATCTAAGTTCTTCAGTCTCAGTCTTATTTTCTGTAAAATGGGCACAATAATAGTCCCACCTCACACAGTTCTTGTGCAGGTTAAAAGATGTAAAGCACATGGTAAACTTAGAACAGTAGCTGGCACAAAGCCTCAAGGCAAGTATTCAATAAATGGAAGATACTATTATTAATAATCGAGATTGTAATTTTTATTACTGCATGATGCTTTGTGTTGTTTTAATCTAACTCTCTCATGAGGGGTAAATCTTCTGAGAATGGGGATCAAGTCATGTCACAGTTCCTGTAATGCTTCAGCATCAAGATCCCAGGACATGTTTGTTGAGGATGGGTGAGCAAACCCTAACCAAAGAGGTGGAAGCTCAATGTCAATATGAGCTCTACCAGCGACTCAGCGTGTGACCTTGACTTATGTTCCTGGCATCTTCGTTTCTTTCACTTTGTATCATCATCCCTAATATTCTGTTTGAACGTGGATTTCAAATCCAAGCCCGATATTGATTCTCTGTGTTAATTTGGGCACATTCTTCAATCTTCTTAGTCCTCAGTTTCTTAATCTATGAAATGGAGAGAATAATCTTGTTTTACTATTGGCTGTAAGAATAAATGAGGTATTGCTTATAAAATGCTCACCTCAGTACTCAGTGCAGTTGCACTTGTGGTGGTTTTATCATAGCTGTTTGATTTTGTTATTTGATAAACACTAGACTTGTTGAATGTATTAGTTTCCTGGGTCTGTCATAAAAATACTACCGATTGGATGGTTTGAACCACCGAAATTTATTTGTTTCATAACTCTGGAGCTTAGATGTTCAGAATCAGGGTGTCAACACGGTTGATTCCTTCTGAGAGCTGTGAGAGAGAATCTGTTGCAGGTTGGGAAGCCTTAGGCTTGTAGATGGCATTTGTCTTGGGTCTTCACATTGTCTTCCTTTTGAGCATGTCTGTCTCTGTGTCCTTTTGTAAAGACACCAGTCATATTGGATTAGGACCCATCCGAATGATCTCATCTTAACTTGATCACCTCTGTAAAGACTCTATTTCCAAATAAGATCACATTTTGAGGTACCAGCAGTCAGAATTTCAACATACCTTCATGCTATAGAGTCACAATTCAGCCAGTACCATTGAAAATGATTAATAGTTGTATTTCTTAAATGAAATAGAAATGAAAAATCACTGGACAGTGATTCCCCTTCCTTCCACTGCACTTGACATTCACAGCAGTTCTTTTAACTGGATCAGGTGAGTGGAGTTAGTTTTGATGAAGATCCTCTTCTTTCTGCAAAGCAACTCCCAGAACCGTTGTCCTGAGTGGTGAGTCCCACAAGTACTTTTGGAATTGTAAGTCTATCACTTCTAGTTCACGACGTTGTTATAGGGCCCCCGGGATGGAAATAACACACCAGGTCTCAGTCAATTGGTGTTCTTTCCCTGTTTTTATAGCACTCTGCAAACTCTCCTGCTGTTTACATGTGACTTATATTCCTCTGGTGGTCCCTAAATAGATGTAATAAAAACAGATTTAGAATATTAATCTGACATGATTCAAGCCAACATGGTCTAATAGAAATTTATTTACTGGAGATGGTGAAAAATCAGAAAGAGTAGAGTGTGAATCATTTCTTAGTAAGTACTTGTTGCTGGCTTCTTTGGCAGTCCTGGATTTCCGGTGTTGTTTGTGGAAAATGCAGATTTCAAGGCCCTGCCCCCATCCTGCAGATTCAGTGTCTTTCAGGGAGGGGTCCTGGAATTGGCATTTCTGTTGATCTGCCCATGTTCCGAGTGGTGCTTCACCCTGCAATGTTTGAGAACCATTGGTTTCCATCCTCTCAGAAGGAAATGCGTTGTGTTATCTGAGTCAGATGGGTTTCAGTGCTGGAGTCTGTCAAGGGCTGAAGACCAGGAGGGCCAGGAAGCAGGTGTGGGGCAGACGGCCCAGGGATGGTCTGTGGGCAAAGGGAGGAGTCAAGTAGCCATGGTGAGGACAAGTGTGTCCAATCCTTTGTGAAGTGACATCTGCTGAGCATGCTAAAAGGACAGTGGATTTCAGGTGTGACAGGGAGGCCTGTAAAGGTTGATGGGGTCTGGACTGTCGGCAGGTGGTTTGACCTGGGGCATAAGTCTCTGGCAGCCTCAATGTATGGAGGTCCGAGCATCATCCCTATCAAGGGTCTAGCAGCTGGGAGCACTGGGGTGGGGTAGGGGGTGTAGGAGGGGCTGACGCCTAGTCCTGAGGGGGGCTAACTCCACTCACCTGACTCCACTCACCTGACTCAGTGAGGTGGGGCCTCAGAGCCACTTGGAGAGAGCTGTGTGCAAATTTGGATTTCTGAGCTTGAACCAGCCCTTCTTCATTACACTGTGGGAATCTGTATTTTTAAAGCTCCCCAGGTGATTTAATGTGACGGTCCCTGGGGATAGCATTTGAGAAGCATGAGGAAAGAGTTGGCTTTGGGACCAGTGACTTGGTCCTAGTGCTGTGACCTTGATCGTGTTACTAACCCACTCTGAGACAGTTTGATTATCTCTCAAATGAAGATACAGATTTTTTTTCTTTCTTTCTTTGCTGTTGTGAGAATTATGGATAAGAGATGTGATACACTTAGCACACTCTCTGGCACACAGTAGGCCACAATAAATGGTGGCCCCAAGCCTTGTGAAACCCGAGATTCTAGGCACAATGAGAATCCACTGGGCAAAGGAGTCAACAGAGGGACTCTGACTGGAACTGGGATATAGGATGAGATCTTGACTCTAGACAACATTGCCTCCTGGTGTCCAGAAATGGAACTAGGAAAAAAAAAAAAAAGAAAAAAGCAGCACTCATGTCGAGGCTTAAATAGTATTTACCTGTGCAGACCAGGCGCTATTCTAAGCACTTTAACCTTTTGAATAAGTACTATTGTTATCCCATTTTATATGTGAGAAAATTGGGGCTCGGAAAGATGCGTGCGTGGTCGCATGGTCCATTGTGCAGCAGAATTGAGTTTCAGACCCCGGTCATCTGGCTGTATCCTCAGCCCCCTGTTGCTGCCTGTTTAAGCCTCATGTGAGGACAGAGTGGTCTTTGAACCACAATGCTGAGTCTCAAAAGTAAGCTGGGACTCAAGAAAAATGTTTCCACCTATTTTTTTTTTTTTTGCCATACATTTCTAGATGTTAAATTGTACAGCCACTTCATGACAAAGTTAGAAAAGGTGGCATTTTCATAGCAGAAACTGAGCTCTAATAACCTCCACTATTGCCAAAGGCTTGATAAGTTCTAATAGAAAATCCATAACACAAAATTATCTTAGAGTGAAAATCCCTTGACCACTTTATATTCCATTCTTGCATAAGATTTTTATTTTTTAAATTTTATTATTATTGTTCTTTAAGTTCTAGGGTACATGTGCACAACATGCAGGTTTGTTACATATGTATACATGTGCCATGTTGGTTCGCCGCACCCATTAACGTGACATTTACATTAGGTATTTCTCCTAACTTGCATAAGATTTGACCTCTTTCATGGGTCAGTTAGAGCTTCAAAGGGCCTCTCTGACCATGGTTCCTTCTCCCTTAGCCTCCAGCCTCACTGACTCAATCCTCACTCAGTTGATAGAAATTTGAATCTCTGATCAAGATTTTCCCCACCTTACACGTGAGGCATTGGCATTACCGAATATATTGGCTTAATTCTGAGAGTATTTTGTTAGAATTTCAACCTTTTGTAACATTCTTCTCTATCCCTTCTCTCTGTTCTCAGGGCATAACCTTCGGTGGCAGGACAAACCAGGCCAGCACGCAGTCTGCCAAGTCCCTGTCAAGAAAAGCAGCTAGATCCATTTCTAATCAACACTTCCCAACACAACGCTTCTGAGTCTCTAAAGGAGACCAGAGCTTGAAACTTTCCAGACTTCCAATAGATATCGAGTGCAAAAGGATATTTAGGTTGTCTTCGCACAAATCTGGTTGATTTGAGAGATAAAGGGGGGAGAAAACGAGTGTGACTTTCACCTAAGAAGTCACATGAACATATTTCACATTTGAACTACATAATGAATGATGGTTATTGAAATAGCCCAAACCTCTACCACAGAGCGAGGGATATAGCTCAAGTGGCAACCAAGCAGTCGCAGAACCAAGGAATGGATGACTACAAGTATCAGGACAACTATGGGGGCTATGCCCCCAGTGATGGCTATTACCGTGGCAATGAGTCCAACCCAGAAGAAGATGCACAGAGTGATGTCACCGAAGGTCATGATGAGGAAGACGAGATCTATGAGGGCGAGTACCAGGGTATCCCTCACCCAGATGATGTCAAGGCCAAGCAGGCCAAGATGGCGCCCTCCAGAATGGACAGCCTTCGGGGCCAGACAGACCTGATGGCTGAGAGGCTGGAAGATGAGGAGCAGTTGGCCCACCAGTACGAGACCATCATGGATGAGTGTGGCCATGGCCGCTTCCAGTGGATCCTCTTTTTCGTCTTAGGTTTGGCCCTGATGGCCGATGGAGTGGAAGTGTTCGTGGTGAGTTTTGCCCTGCCCAGTGCAGAGAAGGACATGTGTCTGTCCAGTTCCAAAAAAGGAATGCTAGGTAAGTGGAAATTTCCAAAGATCCCTCCAATGAAAGGGAAGGAGAAGTAAAATTTATGTAGTATCTGTCACTATTAGGCACTTTAAATATATCACAATGTACCCATTTTGCTGTAAAGGAATTTTTATCTTAGAGAAATCAATTGATTGGCTTAAGTTTGCACAGCTAATAAGTCTTGGAGCTTAGATTTCTATTGAGGTCTATCTGACTTCTGAGCTCTTAGTTTGCTTTCCAGATCTTGTTGCCTCCTTGAGAGTCAGATTTCTTTCTTCTTATTAAAGCTTCTTCGATGTCCAAATGACAAATACATTTTGGGAGTGGCAAATGTGGGAGTGGCAAATTAAACCTTCTTCCATGTCCAAATGACAAATACATTTGGGAAGAGACCTCTGGCTGGTGTCTTCCACTTGGTCCTTCTCTCTGTGTCTTTCCAGAATCTGATGGTGTCTGTTCCTGGTTTCTCATGTACATAAATGTTAGTAGGCTGAATGCCCACATACCCTGGGGATGAATGGTGGACTTGAGCACACCAGTGGAGTCCCTGCAGGCTGTTCGGAACCATGCTGTGAAGCACAGATGGATTCTGCAGGATAGAGGAACAGCTTTGCAAATCAATTAAGAGATCAGCATCATCAGAGCCAAGCATCAGCATCAGGCTGAGGCAGAGAGGATTTGTGAAATTAGAGAGAGGATATGCACAAATGGTGTGATGTAGAAAAGATTCATCATCATATGGACAAGCATTTGTCTTCAGTCACCAAATGTCCTGCAAAACATATCTAGCCTCTAAACTTAGAGTCCATGGAATTAATTGTGCAGCAAACATGCAGTTATTGAGAACTAACTATGAGTCAAGTTCTCATTCAAGACCAGGACATGCTTGTGACCCTAAAGAGCTCAAAATTGATCTAGCAATTCAGCTCCTTCATTCAACAAATATTTTTTATTGATTTACCTTATGCTAGACCCTGTGCTCAGGACCTGGGAAGAAAAAAGCTTTTGTCTCTCAGATAATTTGCATGTAGTTGAACAAACAGACATTAACAAACACAGAGAATTATTTAGTTACTGTAGGTACAGTCTCTATGAAATACCTGGTGCAATTCACATCCCCAATATTTGCTATAGGGCAAGAGCTAGGAAACAGTTCTGTAAAGACCCAGATAGTAGATATTGTAGACTTTGCAGACCCAGATGGTCTCTGTCACAACCACTCAACTCTGCCACGGTAGCACAATAGCAGCTTTGAACAACATGTAAACAAATGGGCGTGACTGTGTTCCAATTAGACTTTATTTACGAAAAAATGGTCAGTGGGCCAGATTTAGCCTGTGGGCTGCAGTTTGCAATCCCCTGAATTAGGCCACTGTAAATAAAACTGAGATATCAAATAAAGAACATCTGCATAAAGAATTGTTCCTGGGGGCTTTTTAAAATGGTTTTACACATTTGTGTTTAACTAAAGGGCCATTTAAAATGATTAGAACTATGTCAGATATAACCATGAGGGCACCAAAAGAGACAGAGTATATGCAAACAGAAGGAAGGGCTTGAGAAGCAAGGATATTACCTAGAGTTTTTAAACACTAATATAATTTTAGTGTAGTTCTTTTTCATATTAAAACATTCTGCTACCTGCTTTTAAGTATAAATAGTAGATTTTTTTTAAAGGACAAAACCAACCAACCAACCAACAAACAACCGATAAAAACCAAAAACCCCAAACAAAACAAAACCATCTCCAACTGATGTAAACATTTCCAAGACATTAATTTGTTTTGCAGTATTCCCAACTGAAACCCTGGGTCCCTGTGAGTCAAAATTGGCAATGTCGGTAATGATTTCATGCCCTGCTGGTCTCTCTGGCACCGTGGTGCCTAGCAGCCTCATTAACAGAGCTGCAGTATGGTTGCAGCCCTTGCTGGCTCTTAGGGCAAATGCTGGGAGTTGCGGGAACATGGTCTTAATCTGGGAAGTCCAGGTTTTTGTAATTTTGCTCTTAGTGTCTGCCCAGAAGATGCTGTGACTCAGCCCAAGAGGAGAAGGCAGACCCTCTGAGCATAGATGGACTTCCTGTGCACTCATGGGACCCTCTTTGTGGTCAAGAAAATGAATGTCTAAATGGATCCAGGGGGCTGGATGATTTGAGGATTTCATGAGGCCAGAATTTCCACACACGGTCACATGGAACCTTCAGAGTCACCATGTCAGCTAGATGATCTTTGTCCTTCAGTGTAAACATGCAGACCCAGATTCAGAGAGTTTTATCTAAGGTCACATAGCTCGTAAGTGTCAAGCAGGGGTTTGACCCCAGGTCTATTTGACTTAAAAGTCTGGGCCCATTCTGCCACATCACACTGCCCTTCTCTCATGCCTGGTTTGTGGGAGAGAGGTCATGCCATGCACAGGCCACTGTCTGTGTCATCAAGCACCTTATAGATTGCTTGGAACAGCAGACTGCTTCCAGCAGAAAGGGAGCATGGTGTGCTGATAATGATGTGGGCACTGGAGTCCGACCTCTAGGCAACTGGGTGTGTCCTATATGTCATCGATTTGCTAGTGACCTTGGGCAAGTGATGACTCCTCTAATTCTTGGTGTTTCCATCTGTAGAATAAGAGCAGTAATACAGTGCTGTGAGGACTAAATGAGATAATGTAGGTGTAAAGCAACCAGCACTTGGTGCCCCCTCAACAACGATTAGTTCTTGTTACTTTATATTCTGCCATTCTGCCTTCTGGCATTGCAATGAATTATACCTGCGGTGAGATGATGCAGCAGTGTGGCTGTGGAGCCACTTACTTGGGTTTGAGTCCTTGCTGTGCCATTTCTTAGTAGCGTGATTTTGGGAAAGTTGCCTGGCTTCTCTGTGCCTTGGTTTCCTTGTTCGCAAAATGGAGATAATAATTGTATCTACTTCATAGGATTTTTTTGGGGAATTAAATGAGGTTAATCCATTTAACATGGCTAAAACAGTACCTGGACCTAATCAGTGCTCAAGATATCTTAGTTAACATCGTTAATTGTGGTTGTTATTATTACTAAACTCATTGCTTGATAATGATTCAGGAACAGATTTTCTCAGGTGAGACTGCAAATTTCTTTCAGCCAATGTTTTTAATGATAGACTTCTAAGGTCAAGCTATCCTACCTCAGCTGGTAAAAAGGCTGTTTATGTTTGAGTGCTGCTAACTCAGATCTCTCTTTCCCCATCCTCTCTCTGTTTTAAAAAGAAACTCTCTGGTTGGGTGTGGTGGCTCATGCCTGTAATCCCAGTGCTTTGGGAGGCCGAGGTGGGAGGATCACTTGATCCCAGGAGTTTGAGATCAGCCTGGGAAACATGGTGAAACCCGTGTCTACGAAATACAAAAGAAATTAGCCAGATATGGTGGTGCATGCCTGTAGTTCCAGCTACTCGAGAGGCTGAGGTGGGAGGATTGCTTGCGCCCAAGAGGCGGAGGTTGCAGTGAGCTATTATTGTGCCACTGTGCTCCAGCCTGGGTGAGAGAGTGACAACTCGTCTCATTAAAAAAAAAAAAAAAAAAAAGAAAGAAAGAAAGAAAAGAAAAGAAAAAGAAACTCTGAAAGTGATGTCTTTACACTAGACTTCTACTTGATGACCCAAGAAAGGAATTCAGTAAGAGAAATCTCCATTCCCAAATTCAAGTGTCAAATCATAGGATATTTTGTTATTTTTTTCCTGGAAATTAATGAATCAGTTCAGAAAATAAATATCCCTTGGCCAGGTGACAAAAATATCTGGGTGCTGCTGTCCTATTTTTCTGAGTGTTTAGAAAGATGAAAGTTTACTTCTCTTGAGCATTATGTTTTGTTGGATCCTCATCTGGAGCTGTCTCACTTGGGGAAGAAAAAGGTCTGTGAGTATGTTGTTGACATTGAAGGCTCAACCCTGCCTAGTGTCCAGCAGTTGGTCTCTTTCAACTCTCAATGAAGGAGAAGGCATTCATTTGTTAATTAAAGTCTTCATCCATTCTTTTAAAAAATGATTGAACATTACCACACGCCTGGTACTCCTCTGGTTTATAGCAATACAAGGAGACAAAGTCCTGGCACTCAATGAGTTTTATTCTAATGGCAGAAATGGAGGTCACACAGAGATGTTAAATACAAACACCACAATATAATCGTGCAATGCAATATTCAGTCTTATCACTTTTATTCAGATAGGAAGGAAACAAAGACAGTGTAAAGGGATAGAGCTTGAGCTTGGGGGAGTGGTTCTAGAATTAGGAGATTTGTTTTTGCAATTGCCCTATTAATGATTGTGTGACCTTGGGCCAATCTGAAGTCTTTCTTCTGAGATTCCACAATTTTAGGTGGTTGATGAGTGAATCCATATGTATTTTAACCTTTTATGTGATAATTATGCATTTTCTGGGTATGTAAAAGAAAAATCACCCAAAGAAATGACTAAACTTAGGAAGCTCAAGGCTATGTGGCAGGGTAAGCCATTTGGTTCTTAAAAATGACATCACTGGCAACGGATTATCATGTTTAGGAGTGTGGAGTTGATCCCACCAGCAATGGAGAGCTGTTTAATGGGGAGCTACGAAATATGCCTTTGAGGAAGGAGGTGATAAGATGGGGCCTGTGGTTTAGGATGATCACTCTACCCCAGTGATTTTGGTACTGAGAGTGCTTCTAGAGGAGCAGAATTTTGAGGATGAGTTTTCTGAATTGGCTCTGGAGTTTCTGGAATTGTCTTTCTAATCTGATTAGATTTAAAGATAATTCATTTTTTGAATGTGAGAGCCTTGTCTCCCTGGAGTTACTTTGAAATGGCAAAAACCATAATTATTTTTGCACCAACATATAGGATGACAATATTGGCGATACATAAGACAAACCAACTCCATGCTTTTCTGCCTGCATTTAATAAATCGTCACCAATTTTTCATAATTGCAAATAAGCACCTCAACCTGGAATTGTGGGCTATTCCTTACCTTCATGCCTATGAATGTGAGCTTCCCTTTCAGGCAAGAGTTCTATGTTTTGCCTGCAGAGTTTTGATTTCTTGGAAGGATCCAGCGACTTGTGTATTTTATTGGCTGTTAGTTTCTTGCCATCTGCAGTGAAAAGACTCTGGGAGTTATACCTTTCAGAAAGTGATTTAGAACCTAACAGTTGACCCGTGGGGCATGGTGTCTGTGCCAGCCGCACGGAGGACACAGAGCAATGTCAGATGGGGCAGATTCATTAGAATAAATTGTGAGCTGAATTTTCATGGCAGCTCAGAGATAGATATATTACTCTGCTGTCATGAAGGATTATCCCGTGATTGTTTTACATGCAGTTCTAGCCGAGCATCAGGGCAGAATATTTGATTTATGAGCCATGTTTTGTTTAGGCCTAAATTCATTGTCAGTTCTTGAAAAGAGGAGCCACTCTGTGTCTCAGAAGGAGGTGGTGTGGAGGGGGGCGGGTCACTTGTCTGGCACAAAATATGTCCTCAGTAAATACCTACTTACTCATGATGGTGAAATCCACCACTGGGAATGTCCATGTATTTCTTTCTGTGTTGGATTTATATCAGTTTTCTTATTTATACTGTTTAGATCATGTAATTCTTCAGGATAGACTGATTACTTGATGCTTTTGTGGAAAAAAAAAAAAAAGCTCAGAAGAAATAGAATAAACTTAAAATGAAGGGCTCCCTTAGCAGGCATACGCGATTGCCGTGTTTAGGAGTGTGGAGTTGATTCCACTGGCAGTGGAGAACTGTTTAATGGGGAGCTATGAAATGTGCCTTTGAGGAAGGAGGTGATAGGATGGGGCCTGTGGTTTAGGATGATCACTCTGTCCCAGTGATTTTGGTACTGAGAGTGCTTCTAGAGGAGCAGAATTTTGAGGATGAGTTTTCTGCATTGGCTCTGGAGTTTCTGGAATTGTCTTTCTAATCTGATTAGATTTAAAGATTTCAAAAATAAACATTTTTGAGCATGATATGTTGTTATAGCAGTAGGTCCTTTCGAATTTTTCACATTTAAAATTTAATTTCAACTTGTATTTTAGATTCCGTGGGTACATGTGCAGGTTTGTTATGTAGATATATTGTATGATGCTGAGGTTTGTGATATAAAGGATCCCATTGCCCAGGTAGTGAGCAAAGAACCTAACTGTTTTTCAGTCCTTTCTCCTCTCCAGTAGTCCCCAGTGCCTATTATTCCCATCTGTATGTCCACGAATACCCAACATTTAGTTCTCACTTATAAGTGAGAACATGCAGTATTTGGTTTTCTACTCCTGCATTAATTCACTTAGGATTATGGCCTCCAATTGCATCCATGTTGCTGCAAGGAACATGATTTCATTCTGTTTTATGGCTGTGTGGTATTCCATGGTGTATATGTATATACACCTTTTCTTTGTCCAATCTCCATGTTGACGGGCACTTATGTTGATTCCATGTTAAAGAACCTTTTGACTCTATTTCTAGGAGTAAAGAGAGCACTGATAGTCCATGTTGTGATGTGGCAATGAAGATACATAAAATATCACTAGATACATCTAATCAAATACTTATAATAGGCAAGAATCTGGGTGACCAAGTACATGATACCTTCCAACGTTTTTGTCAAACGAATGAGTATAATGACTTTGGCTGGTAGCACTAATGTTACAGGACAGAGTAGGGAAACAAATGGATGAGCCCAAGGATTCAAATTTCCAGCTCAAATGCTGCATAAAGGATATGAAAGCTTCTGTGTTTCCCTTGAAAGAGATCCTTATCTCCTGAGATTGCTGAAAACCAAACCCAGAATCTCATTCTGTGAGTGGCTGAATTACAGTGAAAATTGAATTCCCAGCCTTGCAGGGTGTCTTCTGTTAAAGTGAGAACATTGACTGGGAAGGAATGAGATCCTGAAAGTCAGCATGGGGATGTGCGGGAAGACTGAGGAAACTGGGAACACTGAGCCCCTAAATTCTGAGGAGTCTTTTTTGCCAATATAAGCAACCTCTCTGCCCCCATTCAGAGAAGATGAACTCTGCAGTGACTGAGGAGGCTGTAAGTGCCTCTCCTGAGGCAGTTGCCTTGCAAGACTTGCTGATTCTCGTCAGGACCCACCCATTTTCTTGTACAATTTATGCAAGGAAGAAAACCCTTCTTAACGTCAAGAGATTTACATTTTTACACAGCAGGTTGGGTTTATTATAATACAGTCAGTGACTTCGTAGTCAGAGGGTTGACTATTACAAAGCTTATGAGGAAATTCACTTTTCTGTAACTAACACACAATGACTAGAAATAAATTTTTCTACAATCAACCAACCAACCACCTAACCAGCCAACTGAAAAGCAAGCTCTGTACTCTCAAGATTAAGAGCAATTTCACAATTAAACCACTGGAGTTAAAAAAAGAATCTCTCGAAGAGAACATCTTGCACACAAAGCACTCATTTTATCATGTGAGATACAGATTCAGTGTGGATTTAGCTTTGAAGGTGACGCTTTCCCCACTTGTCTGCTGCTATTTTTTTTATGCCTTTCAGCTTATTCCAACATCAAAGGAGAGAGCCTACTACCCATTACGAAAGCACCTGTGTCAACAACTTTAAATTATTAACTCCTTGTTAAAACTTACGGTTTCTGAGTTATTACTTGGATTTTGATCAAGATCGAATCAAAGATATGTGGAGCTTGTGTAGATTTTAGTTTTATTGGGAATAAAGAGCAATGTCTGGAAAGAGAGGGAGAAGCAGAGAAAGAGAGGGGGAGAGAGAGACAGAAAGAGAGAGAAAAGACAGGGCAGTAGAGGATGGTTCTTAGCTCCCAAGGATGCTGGGAAAATTAAATGAAATTATCCCTGCTCTCTGCTTTAACTACTCTTCTCAGGATCTGAACACAGTAGATTCTTAGTCAGTACTCATCTTGCTCCCCGATCCAATGGCAAAACCTGATGTTTTAACTTCTCAGTTGTTTCAATATTGATTAGAGCAAGGATGTCTCAGGACATTCCGTTCACTTTGCCTGCAGAATATCTCCCTTGGCAATGTCACCTTCAAAGACTTTAATGAGTTGATTTTCCTCCATAGTTAAGTGCACCCTTCTGGAAGACCTGGTAAATGAAAGATGTTTAGTAACTACCAATTTGCTAATTATCAGAATTAAAATATGTTATTTATTTATTTATATTGATTCACTTATATTTATACTTATATTTGCTCCCACAATGGAAAACTTCACCAAGAATAAAAGAGACTCATAAGATCCTTGACCCACATGTTGGAAAATATGATCTTCCAGACCACAGAAAGCACAACAGAAATGAATGGGAGGAATTCTTAAGTAAACTGGCATATTTACTGAGAATGGAGGTGGAAGTTGCAGAGATGGGTGTGGGCTGGAAACATATAAAGCTCATTCCCTGTACAAGTATATATAAGCTTTTGACCTTGACCTTGGTGGCCCAATGAAGAGGGTTTAGAGATGGATCTTTTATAGAATCATGAGAGAGTTTATTCTGGTTATCTATTATTGGATATCAAACAAGCAAACACACATATATTCCCCATAGAACCAAAACCACCATGCCATTTACTTTGCTTATAAATCTGCAGTCTGGGCAGACACCTGGCCCCTGTCCAACTTGACATTGCCTGGGGCAGCTGGAAGGTGGGGGCTAGAATCATCGGAGGGCTCACACACACAAATATCTGGTACCCAGACTGGAAGACACAGATGGCTGGGGCTTCTTTTGAACATCTCTCTCCATCTCCATATGATCTCTAAATGTGATCTTTCTAACATGGCAGCTCCAGGGTAGCTGGATTGTTTTTTAACCTGTTGGCTTAGGGTTTCCAAAGGGGCAGATCTTGGAAAGAGATCTTGAGAGAGAAAGACAAGCAGAAGCCTTTCGTGACTTTGCCTCAGAAGTCAAGCATGTTATTTCCTTGAATTCTATTTGTTGAGATAGTAATAAAGACCAATTCAATTTCAAGAAGAGAAGAAATAGACTCCATCTTCTAATGGAGGAAATGACAAGGTTCTGGAGAGCATGTGAGACCAGAAATTTTGCTGAGCTATTTTTGTGCACTATGGTCAGTTACTGACTTTCTTTAGAATGAGTCCTCTGTGTGGCTCCTCTCAGTCATGCTCTATTGACATGTTGGGCCGGTCAATTCCATGTTCTGAGGGGCTATCCTTTGCGTTGTAGGATGCTTAGCAGCATCCCTGGCCTCTACTCACCAGATGCCTGTAGCACCCTGTTCCTAGCTGTGACAACCGAAAATGTCTCCAGATATTACTAAATGTCCCCTGGGGGGCAAAATCACTTCCAGTTGACAACCACTGCACTAGATTAATGTCCTTAATCCTGACTGCCCAATAGAGTCACCTGAGGAGCTGCTGACAAAAACTACAGACTTTGCTCTAGAATAATTAAGCCAGAATGTCTATGGATGAGTCATGGGCATATGCATTTTTTAATAGCTCCCTAGTGATACTATTGTGCAGCCAGAGTAGAGAACCAGGTAGTTTATGCAAAGGCTGTGTATGAGTAGGAGCTGCTGAGATGTCAGGGTTTTTGCTTATCATACTATATAAAAAGTAGGAACTATCCCCGCGTGGCTTCCTTCATGTATTTGTGATGATGTTTGGAATATTTGCACATATCTTGGGTAGCATGGAAAAATGGAACTGCGTTAAAAAATCTTGTACAGTGCTTTATAGATTTTCAGTGGTTTTCCTAATCACTCCTATTTGATCTTTAAATGACTCTGTGAGATGAGCAGAGTGATAGTCTGTATTTATGCAATGAGGGCAGTGTTGCTCAGAGACCTTAAAGGATGAGTGCTGGACTCCAGTTCCTAATGTGATTTTCCTATCCCGTGTTGCCACTCATTGTCACTATGGGTTCCTTTATATTAATGAAGTTGAAAGGCTTATTTTCTCCCATACAGACTTCTTCATAGAAAGCAAAATAAATTGATATGAATAAATCAATTATTTCACACTGTCTTGTATACCGTGTTACTTTTTTACTAATTTAAAAGCAAATTATAATAATTATACCACTACCACCACTACCAAGAGCTACAATTTGATAAGCTCTTTCTTTGCATCCATTTTGTACTAGGTATCTTATCTTATACCATTTCTAACCTTTATAATGACCTGCAAGGCAAACATCATTTTCACTGTTTAACAGATGAGAAAACCTAGACTCTAAGAGGGTAAAGTAACTTGTAGAAACTAGTCAGTGACAGATCTAGGATTTGAAAAGTCCAGTTATATCTGACTTCAAAGTCTGTTGCTTCTCCTTTACCTTGCTGTCCCATCCCTGGAAGACGTTTCCAGGTATGCATTACACATAAAACCTTAAACAACTTTTATGCAAAATGCATGACTTCAATAAGATGCAAGTGTGAAGTAGGCATTGGCCTCTCTCAGGGTGCTGGAGTCAGTACCAGCCCATCTCCGTAGGTGAGAGAGGGATGTTGTTTGTGTCCTAGCTAGCGGGTGTAAAAGGCTGGGTGCTGATTTCACTGGAAGGGGAAACTGCAGGGGTCTGCAGTGATCCCTGAGGCTAGACTGTCAGCCTAGAATAGGCTGCCAGAGAGCTGAGTGGTGACATTGCCATCCTTTGTGTCAGGGGCCCAAGAGATGATCCGTCACTGAGTATGGAGCAGAGCAACAGAGCACAAAGAATTTCCCGCATCCTTTCCACCAGCAACGCTATCAGACAGAGAACACTAGGGTCCTTGGTGGAGCTAATGACTGCCGGCTAAAATGACTCTTTGAGGCCGGTGGGTGTAAACTTCCTCTTTATTTTGTAAATCTTAACCAGCACTAGCTCAGATGAACTGATTTCACTTTGCAAAGGATTTATTTTAATTTCAGAGAAGAAAGCTGGAAAGTCACAAATATTAGCAGGGATGGAAGAAAGGGGGTGTGATAGAAGGTCCTGGAAATGTAATAGCCTTTGACATGCCCCATGGGGTCCACTGAACAGGCTGGATGTGAACATCCTCTTCTCCGTGTGGGCTGGCCTGGGCTGCCTGAATGTGCGGAGTGTACGCTTTCTATTTCACCACTGGAGATTTTGCTGACTCAGAGGCATTCATCAATCTCTGCTGGGGATGTGCAGAAAATAGTCCAAAGAAGTTTTGTCCTTGCCTTGTTCTCTCTGCCTCACCTCTCTGTGGGTCCTAGAAAGGGAAGTCTTGTCCTGGAAAGGAGACATGATAACAGATGATAAGGTATAAGGCATGAATTACAAAATTATAGTACCATTTAATATTAGAAGCGAAAGAAAGGAAGGAGACCTCCTAGCATGCCCTTCGTTTCTGAGTTGAAGAAACTGAGCCCCAAGGAGACAGTGACTTGGTCAAGGTCACGTACTCTCAGATCAGAATCTGGGACTCCTGACTATTGGCACAGAATTCTTTCCCCTCTGCCAAGTTGTCTTGCTGTTTGCTCGTAAGTGATGATTATTTAAACCAATCAGATCATCTTTCATTAGTATGGTTTCTTTTTTAGGAGGCAGCATGTATATAGGGTGCATTTGGCTTCTGGTAACAATAGCTTTGAATCATGAAGATACTCATTATTTATTGACCAAGAATTTTCAAAATAGGTGGTACCAGAGTTGGTTCGATGACTCACTGATGTCAGGGCAGGAGGTTGGCATGTCTGCGATTCTCTTTATGTTCCCTTGAGGTCACAAGATGGCCACCATAGCTCTAAGCTCTATGTCCCCCAATAATGACTTTCCAATCATCTGGCAGGTGTCCACCAAGTCTTATGGCTTGCCTAGATTAATCACTGGCAAGAAGAAGTGGATGAAGATGACCATCTTAAATTAACTATGATTGATCCCCTAGAGTTGAGTGTGTCTTGGGAGGCAATCTCTCTGAACACATTTAATACATGAACAAAAGTCAGGGTTCCCTTAGCAAGGAAGAAGAGGGAAAAAGGCTGTTGGGAACATGACCAGCAGAGTCTATCACAGGCATAAGGTTTTTAAAGGTAGGCTGTTTGACTTCATATCTTGGCTACATCACTAACCCTATCATCTTACACAAGTCACTTAACCTCCCTAACCTTGGTTTCTTAATCTGAGATTAAAATATATTAGTACCTGCCTTCAGAAGCATTGTGAGGATTAAATAAGATAAAGCACATAAAGGACTCATCACAGTCCTGGCACACAGTTAGGATCCAGTAAATATGAGCTTGTATTTGTATATTTTTAATTTTTCACTTTATTCAATAGCTCCTTAAAGAGTCAACTTACTCACGGGCTTGTTTACTGATGAACAAGAGGTGTAAGTCCCTCCTGTCCCGTCATGGAACCAACATTTTAGTAAAGAAAAAGCCAAAAAAAACCCAAAACAACAAAAAACTAGATGGCTCTCTCTGACTTCCATTTTTCCACTGCCAGGAGTAAGAAGATTCTAGAATTCAATGTATTCTTGGTAGGCTTCCCAGCATTTTTTCTCCCCAGTACTACCAGCCTTGCCACCAAGATCAGGACTAATTTCATTATGCTCTTTATCCCCGTATGTCAATCACCATGAGAGGTTCATGTCTGCCAGGACACCCCTTACCACCCACATTTGCATTCCCCTATGGCACTGTACATGCCTCCATTCCCCTATGTTTCCCCCTTTTCCTCTGAGGATGTTAATTAGTCCTGCAGCCTTAGATGCAAAAATTAGCTCTTTGCCCCATTACAGCCTCCACTCTTGTACCATTGCTCTTTCTTGCTCCCCCTGGACATTTCCAGGCCATTCTCCCTCTCTCCTCACTAAAAGATCTCATATTCGAATCTCTTGTCATCAGAGACTATCACTTACCACACATTCCGGTTGCAGTCATCCACTGACCCCTGGGCCATGTGTTCTCATTCCTGGAGAATTTTAGTTCCAGGTTTATCACTGTCATATTCCAACCGTATTTCTGTTACTGTCCTTGGAGATTTTAATAAGTGATTTCCATTATCCTGGTCTGTCATTTCCTTAAAGTCCTCTCCAATCTTTAGCCTTTTAATCTCTTATTACCCCCTTGTTCTTACCACATTCCTCACTGAGCTTAATGTCCATGTCCATAATCACAGTCACTTCCCGTGCACGTCACCAGCTTCATTGCACCTCTCTTACTCTGCTGTGTTCCCCACCCCTGGTTGCATCCAACTTTTCTTCCGTCTGTCCCTAAACCCCGTTGCTGCATATGGGTGGTCAGGAACACAGAACATACAATGTTGCCCACTGGCCTCACTAAATTCATGAGCCAGAGCCTCCAGAGGATCCTCTGTGCTGCCAGCCATCATCCTTCATTTCCCTCATCCCTTCACTCTTTCCTTGATAGTTATTTTGTGTCTTATCTACTATTTTCCAATTTCCAGCATCTCTTCCTCATCTTCACTCTCAGATTAATAAACTCAGTTCCTCCTGAACTTAGAACAACAGAAGCAACCAGAGAAGAACTTCCACAGCTCCTGCTATCACACTTACCTTCCTCGCTGCGTCTGTGCTGACCCCGTATTCTTGTAACTGTGGAGGAGCTGTAAGGCTCACTGGTCTCCCTGTATCCCATCCCCTCTCACCTCCCCAGAACATCACTTTTGCAATCTTGTCCTCATCATTTTGCAACTTCTCTTCATCAATATTTTTCTCTCTATGGAATCATTCCCACCAGCACACCACACATTTCTTCAGTCTTGATCCCACATATGTCTTTTCTATTCCCTTTCTGGTAAAATTCACTGAACCCAGTTCCTCACTTCCCCTTCTCACTTGAACCCTCTTTCAGTAGGATGAATGAGTGAGGATGTTGCATCTTTAAGCAGGAGTTAATCCTCCCCTCTTCAGAAACCTGTTCTTGTCTAGATCACTCCTGGCCTCACTTGCTCAGTTCAGCAGTCAGCTCTCATCCTCAGCTTATTCACCTATTCACAGCAACTGCAACTGTTGACCACTGTCTCCTTCTTGATGCACTTTCTTTATTGGACATCTAAGCTACCTCTGTCTCATCGTTTTCCAGCTGCCCATTGGCTGCTCCTTCTTGTTCTCCATCACTGGTCTCTCTTCATCTTCCTGGCCTTTAAATGTTGGAATGTCTCAGTGCTCAGTCCTTGAATTTCTTGTGTATTGCCACTCACTTCTTCAGGGATCATGTTCATTGTCTGCTTTCATTACCACCCTTCCTCTAGACACTACCTTTAAAATGCACCCAGAATCCAGCCACTTCTTACCACTTTCCTCTACCTACCCACCTGGTCCAAGTCATCAGTGTCATTCACTTGAAACACACGTGGTGGCCTGCTAACTGGTCTTTACGATTCCACCTGTTGGAGGAAGAGGCTGTTGAGGATGGATGGTCAGTGAAGGCCTCTTTAAGATTTTGCCTGAAATATGAGAAGGAGCCAGCCATGCAAAGATGTGAACAAAGAACATTCTAGATAGAGGAAAGAGCAGTGTGAAGACTCTGAAGTGGGAGAGAGCATAGGACATCAGTATCCAGGGGTTGCTCAATACTTGATAAAAGGGTCAATAGCAGATTAACAGTAACTGTCATAGGATTAAGAGATTTGACCCCGGAGTTGCCTATTTTTTTTTTTAATGTGAATACTCATTTTCTAAACATACTATTCAAGCCTGCACAAATCTCTGTCACACAGGGTTCTCAAATAGTAGGTGAGACTACTGTTTGGCTAGTAGTGTTTTAAAACTCAGAGATTTTATTTAGCAATCTAGATTTCTGGTTCTTTTTGAAACCGTAGGAATAGGGTCTATCTTCTGTAACGTAGCAGTTGGCTGAAGTTAGGTGGTGGCTGCTCCCTTTAGATGGACATGTATTCCTCAGTCACCACACTCCCTATTAGGGATGCCTGGAAGTATCACCCATTTGTATAACCTGCCTGGGCCCTGTTGGCTTCTGCTTTTGCCCTCTTGTGAGACCCCTGGACTACTCCTATATCTCATCAGACACAATATTCCACTCTCTAGAAATGACCACAACTTGGTCTTAAGTGAAATGGCAGAGGCATCACTGAGCCTCATTGGGTTATGATCCTATTTGATATGCCCACAGTGCCCAGGAGAGCTATCAGAGGTGTCATACCTCCACTGGCCCAGATGGCACCTCCTCTCACCCGTCTTACCTGGAGTCATTCTGGATAGGAGGTACCAAAAGGGAAGTGGCTTTTGTGAAACATCTCTAGTGTAGTGGTATGCAAACAAGGCAATTTCAGTGTTCTTGCAGTATCCTCAGGGAATCTTTCTTAATGTCTCTTCTTTTTGGCTTGAGAGAAGATTAAGGAAAGTGACAGATACTCCTTTGCCCCAAGGCTAGGGTAAGCCCCAGCCAGAAACCTCCCTGATGTCTTAAATCCTTTCTGTTGCAGCTGCTTCCACTGTGGCTGTGGATATGTCTCTACTCACCAAAGACACAGCCAGGACCCTGAGGTCTGGGTCTCCTCATTGCTCACTGCTTGGCCCAGAATGCTGTCTCATGGTTTCATCTTGGCTGTTCATCTCCTGTGATGATAAGGTCTCTAGGCTGCCAGGCAAAGTCTTCAGTTTCTCCCGTATATAGTTGGAGAGAGAACCTCTTCCTGATTTAAGGCTCTGTCCTTACACAATGTTGCTGAAGCAAGGGGCTTCTGTCTCTCAGACTCTCCGATCTGCCTATAGACCCTCACCTCTGGGCCTATTAGACACATTCAGAATCTAGAACTTCCAGGAGGGGTGGTTTTACTCTTCTGCTGTGCTGTGGCTTGCCCTGAGCTGAGGGGCCAGGGCGAGTGAGAATGTTGCATCCTCAGGCAGAGTGACAAATGCCTCACCCGCCCTGCTGTCCTTGAAGAGCATTGGTGTGTCTTCCCTCATGGGCTGTGTCATCGTTTGGGGCATTGGTGACTCACTCAACTATAATCCTAGGTTCTTTCATCAGATATTGGGAAAGTTTACTTACACTTTAATAATTGTGGTCAGAGAGGAAATCTCTTAACCTCAGTTTCTTCATCTGTTAAATGAAGCCATTAGTACCTACCTCACAAGGTTGGAATGACAAATTGAAATTATTAGACATGTGACCTATCATACTATCTTACATATGGCAGGAGATCAACAAATTGCTCATTTTTTTGTCCTTTCATTTCTCCTCTACACATTTGTATCCGAATATCTTATGTGACATTTAGGAAACAGTTCCAACTACCAAGAGAATGGACAAGTTAACCCACTTCTGAAGATTCATTCACTTGAGTTTACTGGACCCATAAAAGACTAGAAAAGTCGAACATGGTGATTCTAGATTAGTTTCCACTAGATGACGTGTTCAAGCCAAACCTTTTTGACCCAAAATAAAGTGTTTGCTCATCCAGAAGTTTCCAAGCATCCAGATGCCACATAAACAAAGCACCTGACTGACTTACCCAATGAGTCTTATTTCATAGGGTGTGCAAATGGATACCCTGATGTTCCTCCATGATTTAATACCAAAGTGAGAGTTCTTTGTGGGATTCCCATATACGTTAAAACATTTATCACATTTACCACTTTGAAGGACTGTGAACCCCACACGCTAGTCCAAGAGAATATTACCCTCCAAGGGGGGTATATTTGGTTGAGTAATAAATAAATGGAATGGAAATGACAGGAATTACTTTTTAGAGATGTTATCATAGATGGAATGGAGATGGTTTAGTTGGAAGATGCTGATTTTTATCCCTGGGAAGCATATGCATACAGTCAAATAAATATTTGAGTTGGTACAGGAAAATGAAGCTCATAATCCTCTCAGGATAATGAAAGCATTTAATTTCTACATATTCAAGCAAGAAAAAGGCTAGAAGTGTCTTCTTTGTCTTTGGTTAATTGCTAAATAAAGAAGCTCACCCACGCAGGGCCTCTGCTTTCATGTCACCATGGTAAGCCAGTGCGGTCTGATAGTACATCTTATCCTGCTGCCTCTGGTGTGGAGAGAAAATACTCTGTCGGTGTGAAAAGCATCTCTAAAGCTGGAAAGAGGTTTCTGATATCTGCCAGCTCTCTGGAAGGATATTTGGCATTGTGTCTCAAGAGCCACAAACTTGTTGATCTCCTTCGATCTCATGATTCAATTTCTTGGAATCCATTCTGAACAAATAACTAGAAACACCAACAAAGACATATGCAAAAAATATTCTTTGCTGAGTTGTTTATTAAGTGAAAAGCTAGACTATGAAGCTTTCAATAGAAAAAGGTTTCTATCATGTAAATACAGTATGTAGTTATACACATACGAATACAAATACAAAAATAAAGGCTGCTAACAGCTGCCTCTGAGTGGTGGTATGATGAATAGATTTTTGCTTTACCTTTTATACGTTTTGGGGGATATTCTTCAGATTTTCTTACAGTGAATAGGAATTACTTTTATATTATTTTATGTGTTGAACAAATATTAATGGAATACCTACTACGTGTACACCTCTGTGCTAGAGAAACAGTGGCGAACTCTGCTCAAGCAAAATCAACATGGTCCCTTCCTCCAGGAGTTTACAGTCACAGGAGTTTGGCAAATATCAAACAAATAAATATACAATATCAACTAGAGACATGCGATACAAAGGAAAAGCAATGGTACACTGCCAAAAGACTATGAGGGGCAACTGAAATTTGGAACAGGAACCAACAAACTATGGCCTACAAACCTGTGACCTATTTTTTTTTTTATTTTTTTTTTTGCATTCGTAAAGGGTTGTAAACTTAGGAATAATAATATGATGTGACAGAGACCATAGAAGATTGGCAAAGCACATTTTACAAGTAAAATATCTATGCTCTATCCCTTTATAGAAAAAGTTAGTGGAGCCTTAGTTTGGAACATCAGGGATGCCTTTCTGAGGAGATAAAATTTAACGTGGGAACTGAAGAAATCTGAGTTAGCAAAAAAAATAAATAAATAAATAAAATAAAAATTCCCCCCCTTCAAAGTCTTGTTAGAGAAAACTTCAAAAATATTTTTCAAAAAAGCTTTTTATTGGAACCTGGCTCCTTCTCCAGGTAAGGCGAGAGGGAGGTACATTTAAAGGGCATACTACTAAAAATAAGTTTCCTCTGCTATTCTGTATCCTCTTTCCTCATATTCCTTTCGTATATGATTGACTTGTTTTTAAAATATCACCATCTTATTTTTATTTTTCTAATCCTGTGGCTTTCCAGGGTCCTAATTTTAAGTTGTACTGCTAATAATATCAATAGCAGCTTTTATTAATTGTGCATTTACTTTGGTGCCAGGCATTTTGCTAGATACTTTAAATCCACTCCCCTTTATAATCCTAACAACTGCGAAGATGAGCACTGAATTTTACAAAGATGTGATAATGGTCAGAGAGGCTGAATGGGCAGCCCACAGTCATGCTGTGGTAATGATGGAGCCAGGACCACGGCCCAGATGTCTCAGTCTCAGAATTGGGATCTTTCTTGCCTGGTGCCTGTCACTGCAGGCTCCTCCCTCTTCCAAGGAGGGGTATTCTATTTCCTTTGTTGTGTTACCACCAACTAAAAGTCTCTTCCACTCCGCCACATCCCACCTCCTTTCAATCTCCTCCTCCTCCTCCTCCTCCTCCTCCTCCTCCTCCTCTTCCTCCTCTTCCTCCTCCTCCTCCTCCTCTACTCTGCAAGTAGCAATCCTGGTTTTCAATTTCCTCAAAAATCTCAGTATATTAGGGTCATTTCCCTAATATGCCACTGAGCTTGTTGAGTGAAATTGAAGGATGATTGAATTTCTAGCTTTCTAACTAGTTCCTTATCTGCTTCACACTAAAGTAATTTTTGATAACTCCACTGCACTCTAATTTTCCAAATGTATTTTTAAAATTTCTTTTGCTAAAGACAGATTTTAAATGAATCTAATAACATAACCATTCCAGAGACATTGTTAATTTGGTATTTCCCTTCCCTGGTGATAGGCTCATTTTTCCTTCATTCTTCCTTTTCCTAGACTTCAAAGACAGCATTTGAAAAGCTCTTCTTATTCTCTCTGGTACCTCCACGGCCTTGGACAGTGAGGTTTAGTAGTGAAAGCACCAGGCCTGGAACCAGGAGACCAGAAATGCAGTGCCAGCAAGTCTTCGGCCAGCATTGAGGTTCTGGGCAAGTTATTGACCCTTTCTGGGGCTCAGCCTCCTCGTCTGGTAAAACTAAGGGGTTGAATTCAACATCTGACTTCTAAAGTTTTTCAATTTGTCTAGGTGTCTAGATCAGTCATAGGATAGTCAGGAGACAGAAATCATACCAGTTATTTGAAAAGAGAGATTTTAATGTAAAAATTATTAACAGGGTGGGCTGAAATGCTTTTGAAAAGTATCACTGAGGTAGTACATGCAGGGAGAAGCATGTACTACCTAGGGCTTGGAGAATAAAGGAAAGAGATTGGAATGATTATAACTTAGAATCTTGAAAAGGGGTTCCATGAAGCTGCAACTCAGCTCTCTGAAGACAGGCCCTGGCTGGCAGTTGCTGGTGTTGGAGAGGAGAATGAAGTGCAGTGTGGCTTCTGCTAATTGGATGCAGCTGCTGTCTGGAAAGGAATTGCGGCAGTCAGGGTGAAACTACAGGAACAGAAAGGACAAGTCCTTTCTTCCTTCCCCAGCCTTGAAGCCTCCCTCTAGCGCCCTCTGTTGGCAGAGCCTAGCAGAGAGTGGCTGGGATTTGTGGACCAAGTAAGGTCTAGAAGGGTGGCTTTGGAGCTGAGAGACAATAACTTCATAGCTGCACAGTGTTCATTGCTAAGATTGCAAACTGGTAGGCTAGAGGCCACTTTTTTGTTAATGAGATCTTTATTATTGTTATTTGATTCTTTTTAAATTGATTTATCATAGTTGTACATATTTTGGAGCACCTGTGATATTTTGATCCATGTGTACAATGTCATAAAGATGCCTTGTATGGCCTTAAGTAGTCTAATCAAACATTTGTGTCTGAGTTTATGTTTTTAATCTGAATATCTTCTTCCTGGGAAATCCACAGTACTTCATCTTTCATTATTTACATTTAAAAAAATTAATGTAAAATTAATGAATGGGAAGGCAACTTGGAGATCATCTCTAGTTCAGTAATCAGTTTATAAATGAGGTGATTAATACCCTCAGAAAGTGAGAGGTTTTGGTCCCGAATTGTACAACTAGTGAATGAGATCTTTGGGTTCTAAGGCCTGGATTCTCATCACTATTTACTGTTTACAGGAGGACAGATGTGCTCTAGCCTCTTGCTACTCAAAATGTGGTCCCCAGACCAGCAGCACTGGCCTCAGCTGGCAGCTTGTTAGAGATGCAGAATCTCAGGGCCCGTTCTCGGGCCTGCTGTATCAGAATATGATTTTGACAAGATCCCCGGGTGATTTATGTGCACGGTAAAGTTTGAGAAGTGCTGAAGATAGCTTTATTGAAGTAAAAGAAAAAATAGACTTTTATTGGATGCTAGTGCTTTTCTCTAGGGTGGAATCAGGGTATGGGCTATAGAGACTAGCTCTCAGCAAATCTCTGGACCACTCCTCTAAGTCTCTTTTCGCTCTCCCTGCTTTCAATTTATGGGCCCATACACATACATGCAAACACCCATGTGCACACACACAATCGCACATGCATGCATCCATACATCTACATTTACACACACACACACACACACACACACACACACACACACACACACACGTTTATGATCTGGCTTCTGTCCTACCCTCTAGCCTGAACTCTCATCAGGTTCCCTTACATGAACTATGCTGTACTCATGCTAGGCCACTTACCAGAAGTTGCCCAAACATATCAGACTTTCGTTTTGCCTCAGTCACCAAATGGAATTCAGACTAAATTCTGTTTGTCTTTCAAGAACAGCTCAATGTCTTTCTCTTGGAAGCCTTCCCACATTGAGTGAATTATATCCAAGGTTTGCTCTTCTTCTGGGTTTTAATAATACCTGACAGATATCTTTATTGGGCACTTTTTTTCTCACTCAGAGATAATCTTACATTTTATTGTTTATCTCCTTGAAAGGATGGAACCATTCCTCACTTGGCAAGCAATACTGGGGGTGAGCAGATGAAGAAAGAATGAACTAACGTAGAGCGAAGGAATCTAACCAACGCTATCTATAAAGAGCAGCAAAGTGTAATAGTTAAAGCAACGAGCTGGTTTTTTGAAAAGATAAGCAAAACTGACAAACTTTTAGCTAGACTAAGGAAAAAGAAGGCTCAAATAAAATTAGAAATGAAAGAGAAGACATTACAACTGATACCACAGAAATATGAAGGATCACAGGATATTATTATGAAAAGTTACACACAACAAGTTGTGTAATCTGGAAGAAACGCATACATACCTAGAAACATGCAATCCACCAAGACTCAATTGTGAAGAAATAGAAAATCTTAACAAACCAGTAATGACTAAAGAGATTGAATTAGTAACCAAAAACCTCTCAACAAAGAAAAGCCTAGGACCTGCTGGCTTTACTGTTGAATTCTACCAAACAATTAAAGAATAATTAATGCCAACCTTTCTCAAACTCTTCCAGAACATTGAAGGGGAAGGAATATTACAAACTCATTTTACAAGTCCAGCATTACTCTGATACCAAAGCCAGAGAAGAACACTACAAGGAAAGAAAATTACAGGTCAATATTCCTGATGGACACAGATGCAATAATCTTCTACAAAATACTAGCAAATTAAATTCAGCAGCACATTAAAAGGATCATACACCACGATCAAGTGAGATTTGTGCCTGGCATGAACAGATGTTTAAACATATGCAAATCAATAAAAGTGATATGCCATATTAACATAATAATGGATAAAAATCATATGATCATCTTAATAGATGCAGAAAAAGCATTTGACAAAAATTCAGCATCTTTTCATGATAAAAATTCTCAACAAATTAGGTATAGAAGGCCATGTATGACAAGCTCACAACTGACAATCATAATCAATAATGAAAAGCTGAAAGCTTTACCCCTAATATCAGCAACAAGACAAGAATGCTCACTCTTGCCACTTCTATTCAACACAGAGCAATTAGACAAGAAAAAGAAATAAAAGGCATCCAAATCAGAAATGAAGAAGTAAAATGGTTTCTGCAGATGGCATCTCATACATAGAAAACCCTAAAGATGCCAGCAAAAAATTATTAGAACTAATAAACAAATTCAGTAAAGTTGCAAAATAAGAAACCAACATAAAAAATAGTAGTGTTTCTATATACTAACAATGAAGTATCTGAAAACAAAACCAAAGAAACAATCTTATTTACAATAACATTAAAAAGTACTTAGGAATGAATTTAACCAAAGAAATGAAAGGTCTTTATACTGAAAACTGTAAGACATTGACGAAGAAATAGAAGAAGACACAAATAGATGGAAAGATATCCCATGTTTATGAATAGAAAGAATTAATATTGTTAAAGTATCTATACTGCCCAAAGTAATCTACAGATTCAGTGCAGTCCCTATCAAATTTCCAATGGCATTTTTCATAGAAATAGAAAAAAAAATCCTAAAATTCATATAGAACCACAAAAGATTTGGATAGGGAAAGCAGTCTTGAGCTAAAGGAGCAAAGTTGATGGCATCACACTACTTGCTTTCAAATGTACTACAAAATTATAGTAATTTTTAAAAAATGGTACTGGCATAAACACAGACATATAGACCAATGGAATAGCATAGAGAACTTAGAAATAAATTCACACATTTATGGTCAATTGATTTACAACAAAAGTGACAAGAACACACAATAGGGGAAAAACAGTCTCTTCAATAAGTTGCATTGGGAAAACTGGATTTTACATGCAGAAGAGTGAAACTGGACCCTTATCTCACACCATATACAAATATGCTGCATTTCCTTAAGCCTAGACATTGGTTGTAGCTTGAAGAAAGGTCCTTCTTGGGTGGTAATAACATAGCTGGCCTTGCTTTCAATTGCTGTTTTTCACTTCTACCATGTTCTTCCTTCCTAACATTTCCCATATCCACTTTGCCACACTTTACCCTGGAAATTCTCTCCTTAAACATAATCTACCAGTTGAGGGCTTTTGCAGCACAAACATTTTCCTTGCTTAAAAAATTACAGCATTTCCCTTGTCTGCAGATGATGCACCTAAATGGGTGGTCTTACAGCTATCTCAGTTTTGGTTGATCTGCGTTAGTCTGTGTACATGTGTATAAACCTGGTAAGGCCATTTTTAAGATAACATTTGTAAAAAGTCGTATTTGTATAGTACTTCCAATTTGCCACAAATATCACATTCTACCATTTTGTGTCTATGACACAGAAATTCTAGGATAAGTAAAAATGAACACTGTATTGTATAAACATTATATAGAATCTAATCTTTTGTCTTTTCTCTCTATTCTCGCCCCTCCTTCCCCTCATTGCAGGGATGATAGTCTACTTGGGAATGATGGCGGGGGCCTTCATCCTGGGAGGCCTGGCTGATAAGCTGGGAAGGAAACGAGTCCTCAGCATGTCTCTGGCCGTCAATGCCTCCTTCGCCTCCCTCTCTTCCTTCGTGCAGGGATATGGAGCCTTCCTCTTCTGCCGACTCATCTCAGGCATCGGGTATGTTCTTAGGGAGCTGGAGCTGGACCCTCCCAGACCAATGGCCCATCCATTCTGGTACTCTAGCTCTGAGAGATAACTCCAGAAACCCTTGGACTGATTGAGTTTGTGTTTGACTTTCAGGATACCATATTAAAGTTGAACCTTAGAAAGAGTTAGGGTTAGGATTAGCCTCTGAAGTCAGCGTGCAATGTCAAAATAATCCAAGACTGCTTCCCACATGTAGAGAGGAACTACCTGGCTGGTCCCTCAAATTAACTGGGTCATTTCACCACAGAGTCTAAGGTGGGGTATAGGCAACTTGGTTTCTGCTGTGACCATTTTTAGTGTATGACTTGATTCTTTCTCTCTGGACTTTTCCCTCTGCAGTATTGGGGGTGCTCTGCCAATTGTTTTTGCCTATTTTTCTGAATTCTTGTCTCGGGAGAAGCGAGGAGAACACCTCAGTTGGCTGGGCATCTTCTGGATGACTGGGGGCCTCTACGCATCTGCCATGGCCTGGAGCATCATTCCACACTATGGTGAGCCATGGCTCAAAACAGCCTAGGGGCCCCTGTTTCTATGGCTCCTGCAACCAAACAATAGTTCCTGTCCTCAGCCTTATTTCACGTACTCACGCACAGTTCCCATATGTGACCTTGAACTTTCTTAACAACTTCTAACATTGCAGACACATTGTTAATTTCAATTCACATGTCTTTTTTGAAAAATATATCCTGTCCTCCCTCTCTTCCTCCTTCCTTCCTTTCCTTCATTCTTCCCTGTCTCCTTCCCTCTCTCCTTTTCTTGTTTCCTTACTTTTATTTGAAATAATTTCAATTTTCATCTCCTCCAGCCCTCCTCCCCCTGAGCCAGTTAGGCTTTGGTAACCTCATTTTATAGATGACAGGTATGTGACGAAAGCCAAGAGAAGTTGGTGAGTCGCTCAAGACCATGTCCCTGGCATGTGGTGGAGTGGGGGCTGGAGTCCTGATGTCCCCTCAGGTGCGGTAGGCTTGTACTCTTTCTACCCTAGTGCCTGCTGTCACTCTTGTTTGACTGTGGAAGTGCAGCAGCCCTTATAGACAAGGTCATGGTTTCAGCCGGGACAATTTTATTTTCCTGGATAATTGTAAACACTGTATTCTCTGGACAGAGACATGGAAACATCAACTTTTACTACTGGTTTCGTCAAGAGCAAAGTAGGGAGAAGGCAGCAATTTTGACTTTGATTCTGCTTTTGGAGTATACTGAGTAATACGCTCATCATCATTTAAAATCATTTTTGGTAAATCACTGATTATGAGTATAGGTTTAGCAGTGATTTAGAATCCTCAGACCCTGAGGGGGTAGCAGACACTTGCCCCTGAAGCTGACCGACACTTTACCACCTACTTATTGCCTTGTTTTAAATATGACCCTCTCTGCTGTGCTTTCTGAGCTAATGGAGGCTCATGGAGGCTCCATGTATACCTTTTTAAGAACAAGCTTTGGTTTAGACAGTACCTACTATATTAGTTAAGCTGTTACTGGGTGCATTACCCTGACAAACTGATAAACCCTGAAATCTCAGTGTTTTAACACAGTGAAAGCCTCTCCCTTATGCGAGGTCTGGCTGGCATTCCTGATCTGCAGGTGGCTCCACTCCATCGAAAATTCTGGAGTTTAGACTCCTTCCATTGTGTCATTCTGTCATCTTCAACACACAGTTTACAAGGTCTCTGGTTTGGGGAAGGAGACTGGGCAGTTGTAGACTGGCTAAAGGCCAGGAAGTGGAGCACACTCACCATCTCTGCTCACATTCCAGTGGCCCCTGATCTGTAACATGCCCACACCCTCCTGCAAGGGACACTGGGTAACAATCTAGCTGTGTGCCCACAAAGTAGAGGAAGTGGTTTTGGGAAGACCATGTTGTCTTTGCCATATCTAGCACTTGAAAATCCACTGGATTTTATATCAGAAACAGGATAAATATGAACAGGAATAGTGAAATAAAGAGTTGAAATATATCAGAAACAGGATAAATATGAACAGGAATAGTGAAATAAAGAATAGTGAAATAAAGGAATAGTAAAATAAACCACTAGACACCAGGGGATGCAGGTCCAGTCAATTCTGTCACTCTAGTTCTCCATAATTTTAGATACAAAATTGTATTACTGCTACTATCAGGTTCTGCAATTTATCCCTCACTCAAATGCACACTTTAATTGCCCATGTACTATGCTGTTGATTATATGGTTTTGAGGCATTGCTTTTTTTTCCTTTTTTTCCTCACAATTCTTGATATAATATCATTTTCCCTGTTAGTTGATCCAAATGTTTGAATACTAAGGGATTATTGTCACTTTTTTTTTTTTTTTTTTTTTTTTTGAGGACGGAGTGTTGCTCTATCACCCAGACTGGAGTGCAGTGGCATGATCTCAGTTCACTGCAACCTCTGCCTCCCAGGTTCAAGCAATATTCGTGTCTCAGTCACCCAAGTAGCTGGGATTACAGGTGTGAGCCACCACACCCAGCTAATTTTTGTATTTTTAGTTGAGTCGGGGTTTCACCATGTTGGCCAGGCTGGTCTCCAACGCCCGACCTCAAGTGATCCACCCGCCTCAGCCTCCCAAAGTGCTGGGATTACAAGTGTGAGCCATAGTGCCCGGCCTATTTTCACATTTAAATGAAGTGATTGAAAACCCTTTTATGGAGGGAAGCAACTTACATCTGAATAAAAGCTGAATCCAAATAGTGGTGCTGTGTGATATGGGACAAGTCAATCCATCTTTTCAGCCTGGGTTCCCTCACCTGTAAAATGGAGGGGAGAAAGGACACAAAAAGAATCAGCTGTAGATATACCCGCCAGCCCGAACCTTTGGCAATTCTTGGGGTACACAGAGGAATTAATGTTGAGAAAAATTCCAGGATAATTCTAGTACTTAGGCTAACTTCCCTCCTGGAAGCATTAGCAATACCAGGCTTTCTATTTGCAGACTACTTGTTTCATGGGGAAAGCCCACCCTCACACTCGACCAATGAGAAAGGGTCTTTGATTTCCCTCTGATTGGATCAGCCTTGGTCATGTGTCCACCACAGCCAACCACTATACACCAGGGGATGCAGGTCCAGAAGGGTTTAGATCCACTTCTGTCCCCATCCCTGGAGCTAGGGATAGGGTCAGTCCCACCGAAACCACAGGTGTGCAACGCAGTGGTGAAGAAAAGGTAGGAGGATGTTGTGAGGGAAGCTAGCAACCCACAATAGTCACTACAAACTGCATCTTTTTTTCACTTCACAAACACATACACTTACGCAAAGGCACACACTACTGTGTCAGTGTCTGATTTCTAGGAAAGCAATAAAAGAATTCAGGTTTGGGACATGTTGACCAACATAGATGGGATGTCCATGGCAGAGGGACCCCATGGTAACTGTCTGACCACTGCAGGCTGACAGCAGTGCTTGTGGTTAAATACTTTACCCCAAATGAGATTATTATTCTAAGTGAAGTAACTCAGGAATGGAAAACCAAACATCGTAAGTTCTCACTCATAAGTAGGAGCTAAGCTATGAGGATGCAAAGGCGTAAGAATGACACAATGGACTCTGGGGACTCGGGGAAAGGGTGGGAAGGGGGTGAGGGATAAAAGACTACAAATTGTGTGCAGTGTATACTGCTTGGGTGATGGGTGCACCAAAATCTCACAGATCACCACTAAAGAACTTACTCATGTAACCAAACACCACCTCTTCCCCAATAACCTGTGGAAATAAAAAATTAAAAAATTATTTTACCCCAAATGGACAGGACATTTCCCTATGTGTATGCCTGTATGATATCTGTGACTTTTATACTCCATTTTAAAATAGAAGCCTCCTGGATGATCAGGCTTAATTGAAACAGGCGTTCACTTGTGGGAAATCCATCCTAGAAATATGGTAGGCTAGAATCACAGTGTAACAAGGGCCATTATTTACCTTAAGCCTCGGATGTTTTGTCCACAGTGAACCAGACATTTGATGGTATTTTCCAATGTGCCTAATGCATTAATCCTCTAACAAATGCAAGTGTAACTTTAGAGAAGAGACTGATATTTGTGTGTACAGCTTGTGTAGTCTGTTTAATTGATTTTGCAAAACTGAAGTAAGGGAAAGTCTTGGCACCAGGAATTTGAGTGACTGGCTCATTGAGAAAGAAAATTACAAAGCTCAGAATGTTTTCCTGTGAACTCATGGGTAAAGCTCAGAAAAAAATGGATATATTATGGAAGATTAATTCCCATTGTAGTCAGCATTACCAGCTGTTTGTGAAATCCTGACAGAGAAAAGTAGGGCAAGCTAGAAGATCAGCAAACAGAACAATCTCTTCCTCCAAATTAATATTGTTCCAAATATTTGGAAGCAGTTTGCCATTTAATTTTATTTAATTTAAGGCCCCGAAGATGTGCCTAATGAATGTGATAAATGCAGATTACTGAAATCACCATAAAAGTCAGAGAGGCGTGAGGGATTAATGGATTTTGTATAATTTGTGCATATTATAATAAAGAAAAAGATCTTTTTGAAGCAGAATACTTTATAAACATAACTGCTTCTGCCCTTCTTCCTTGGTTATCCATCTGAGTTTGACTGCTGTGTGGTTTTGATCACCTTTACTTCTAATGATGCCAGAATAGTTTTTGCACGTGAGCTGAGAATGTGTAAATATTGCTATGGTTTTATCTCCCTCTTTCTAGTGTTACTCCCAGGAGAAAGAAAAGGTTTTTAAATTAAAATTAAAAAGAACGAACAAGCCTCAGTGAGATGATAAGAGACCAAGCTGTGCAAAAAGAGATTCGATTCTGATTGAGTGTATTGGATGGGGTGTGTGTTCAGTTGCTGTGGCCAAAGGTGTCCAAGGGACCAGAGTCCCACATTTCCAAACTGGGATTCCCTCTACCTAGTCTTTTAATTGTACAAATAGAGTAGAAAATGTCTGCAGGAACAGCAGATAATTGGTTAAGAGTCTGCTGCGAGTAGAACAAGTTGAACCACAACGGAGTAATAAAAATTCAAGGCAAGCTGTTTGCCACTGGAGTTGGCCATATATTATATTTCTAAGTAAATGAAATAGAAGTTTTATATCAAAATAACTATTGCCCTCTAAACTTTATAAATCCATATATTTATTTACATAGTCTTGTCTTTCACAAATACCATTTGAATTGTCTTCAGAAATACTTCATGGCACGAGAAAACCAGTCTATTTTATAATCTCGGCTCTATTTTTTAAAAAATTCTTCTGCTGATCTTTGCTGATATTTATCTATTTTATTCAACATCCTTGGCACTAAATGTCATGGAGCTATTTCTAAAAAAAATCAAATGTACTCTCAAAGCAGGTGAAGTATGATGGGTTGCTAGGAGCGTTCACACATGACAAATCTATGGAGGTATCATTACCTGTATTCTACAGCTGTGAAAACCCACGAATGCGATTCCATAGGATCAGACCAGAACTCTGATCTCTGTGACTGCAAAAGTCTAGGCTCTTTCCACTTTATTACTTAAAAGAGGGAAGTTTGCTACCCATGAGGATATTCAAAACAATGCTTCAATGTAATTTCTGAAGATGAGTTTTAGCAATGCTTTCAATAATGATGATTGAATAGGAGCTAGTTATCTTCCCATTTCAATGATGATAGGATGCCTTTGAATGTAGAAGTTCAGTCTGTCATTTAAAAAAATTGTGTAGTCGTATAACAACTTACAGTGTTTTTCGAAATGGGGTCCTGAACCCTTTGCACTGGAATCACCTGGAGCTGGCATTGCCCTTTGACGTTGGAAAGAGGGATCTCCAATAGAAGCCCTGGGCCGTATGAGGCACTGCTCTGGCCTTCCTCTGGCTGCACCCCTTCCCACGAGGCAAGGGATCTCTGAGGCCATGATCCCCATCCCCATCTCCATCCAGATTATGCTGTGGGTGCTCAGGACCCAGGAATTCCCGTAGACTCAAGAAATCAAGACAGGAGTGCCCATTCTCATCACAGTGGTGTGTCCACGCATGTCTGCATGAGATCCCTCACTTGGAAGGAGGGGTTGGGGGATTGAAAAGGGGATATGGCACATATGGGTGTAAATTCTGGGCCTAGACTTCTAGCTTGTTGCTTGTCAAGGCAGGCAGATAGAATGTATTTCATTTAACAATTTGCCATCTTAAAAATACAATGATTCTATAGACATATGGCCTACTGCTTCTGTTTGTACTCTTATCCAAGGCTCTGTAAATGTCAGGCCAGGCCTGGACCTCGGGATTTGTCAGAATGCAGATTTTGACAAATTTGCAATGTGAGAAATATCATTTTGCAGATTTGTCAAGATGCAGCTCCTATCCCAGACTTACCACTCAGAAGCTTTGGAGGCACAGCTGAGGAGTCTGCATTTTAACCACCTCCCTGGGTGATTATCTTGTGCCCTGAAGTTTGTGAGTCAGGGCTTCAGAGTCACTCTTCTGTAGAGGAAAAGATCATGTCCCAGAAATCCTTTGACTGACTGCTCCTTTGCAGGCTGGGGCTTCAGCATGGGGACCAATTACCACTTCCATAGCTGGAGAGTGTTTGTCATCGTCTGTGCTCTGCCCTGCACTGTGTCCATGGTGGCCCTGAAGTTCATGCCAGAGAGCCCACGGTTTCTGCTAGAGGTGAGTCAGTGCTTTTCCACCAGGGGGAGAGCGACAAAACAGCCACCGGAATCCAGCCTCGCTTCCTTCTCTCAGCCCCTAGTCCCACATCGTCTGCTGCTTACGCGTTGCAAACTCCCCCAGGTTGGCTGACCTCACTCATCATTAAATCTGGCACCCTGCCTGCTGTGATGGTGGCAGGTCATGGATTCACGGACTGTAAATGCTGGAAGGTTCAAGAGCTTGGGGAGCCCAGAGCAGGAGCTCCTTCCCAAGACTGTGCAGTGGTGGAAGGCAGCTCCTGAGCTGCCTCACGGCACCCACTGTCCCCTGAGGTCCTGATTAGAAGGTTTTTTAGCCTGGGCTACATAGGGCGACCTCATCTCTACAAAAATAAAAAAAATTAGCTGAGCGATTTGGTGCATGCATGCCTGTGGTCCCAGCTACTTGGAGGCTGAGGTGGGAGGACTGCTTGGGCCCCAGAGATCAAGCCTGCAGAGAGCCATGGTTGTGTCACTGCACTCCACTCTGGGTAACAAAGAGAGACCCTGTCTCAGTAAGTAAATAAATGAAGGAAGGAAGGAAGGAACGAAGGAACGAAGGAAGGAAGGAAGGAAGGAAGGAAGCAAGCTCTTTAGAGCTGCTGTTTTTCTGTGTTTGGCAGTGAGAGCTATGGTACAGCTTCTTGCTGCTCCCAAGCCTTTTGGGTGTCTTAGCTACACAGGGTTCCCAGCCACCAGACAGCTGCATCTGTGTCCTGAGAGATGAGTCCCATGAGCCTTCCAACAGCGGGGGAGCCTCCTGCTTGCAGAAGTCAGACAGTACCGGAGCAGGCAGAGGGGCAACAGGACCTTGAGGCTCTTCCAGCCCCAATCTGCAGAGTCTACTTATCTGCCTCCTTCCTAAGCCTTCTGCAGAGTGATCCTCCATGTTGAATGTCCCTGTTCACCCCTTTGATCAGGAGGCAGATGCAACAGGGAGTTTTGCACCCTTGGTTGGATAGGAGTGTCCTAGGGCTGCTGTAGCAAAATGCCACAAACTGAGTGACTTTAAAAGACAGATTTGTCTCACAGTTTCAGAGGCTTGAAGTCCCAAATCAAAGCAGCAGCAAGGTCATGCTCCCTCAGAAAACTGTAGGGGAGACTCCTTCCTTGCCTCTTCCAGATTCTGGTGGTTTGCGGCAATTTTGACCGTTCCCTGGCTTGCAGCTGCATCACTCCAGTCGTGGCCTTCACCATCACATGGCGTCCTCCCTGCATGCCTCTGTCTCCATATGGATGTCTTCCTATAAGGGCAGCTGTTCTGTTGAATCAGGGCTCCATCCACTCCAGAATGTCCTCATCTTAATTTAGCTAATTGCACTTGCCACAACCCTATTTCCAAATAAAGTCACTCTCTGTGGTACTGGGGATTAGGACTTCACCATATCTTTTTTTGGGGGACACAGTTCAACCTGTAACACATTGTTTCTTTGCCTTATCTCATCAGTGAGGAACCTAATAACTGCGATTAGTTACTTAGAGTGTATAATGATAATACTACCTAGCATTTACACTTTGAAAGCACGACCTTATTATCCTTGTAAGATTGGCTGGGGATGGAAGCTTGTCCTGGTCTTTCACAGGTCCTAGATGGTAATGAGTCCACATGCAATTGCCTTAGACCTGGTAGGAATGCTTGTATCAACATTCTCATTGAGTTCGTCGGATTTTCCACCCCTAGTGAACAGAAGGCATAGTCAGCAATGAATTTTTCCTGTGTCTTTCCTTGGTTTCACCAGATGGGAAAACATGACGAAGCCTGGATGATTCTCAAGCAAGTCCATGACACCAACATGAGAGCTAAGGGGACCCCAGAGAAAGTGTTCACGGTGAGCGTGGGGTTGCCTGCCAATAAGAAGGGGGTTCTCCTCTTCACTGCTTTGGTTTGCTAAAAAGTAATTTAAGCACATAACAGAAAAATTTGTCAAAAGGAGAATGAAGACTCTGATATTGCTGTTACTTTATAATAATTATTCTTTGCATTTTGATGGATATCCTTTGAGGTGTTTCCTCAGGTTGCTAGTTGTTTTTAAAAATGGTGCCAGGCGCGGTGGCTCATGCCTGTAATCCCAGCACTTTGGAAGGCTGTATTAGTCCATTTTCATGCTGCTGATAAAGACATACCCGAGACTGGGAGGAAAAAGAGGTTTAATTGGACTTACAGTTCCACGTGGCTGGGGAGGCCTCAGAATCATGGCAGGTGGCGAAAGGCACTTCTTACATGGTGGCAGCAAGAGAAAATGAGGAATTTGCAAAAGCGGAAACCTCTGATAAACCTATCAGATCTCATAAGACTTATTCACTACCATGAGAACAGTATGGGGGAAACCGCCCCCATGATTAAAATTAGCTCCCATCGTGTCCCTGCCACAACATGTGGGAATTATGGGAGTACAATTCAAGATGAGATTCATGTGGGAACGCAGAGCCAAACCACATCAGAGGCTAAGGCTGGCAGATCACTTGAAGTCAGGCGTTCAAGACCAGCCTGGCCAACATGGCAAAACACCGTCTCTACTAAAAATACAAAAAAATTAGCTGGGCTTGGTGGCATGTGCCTATAATCCCAGCTACTCAGGAGGCTGAGGCATGAGAATTGCTTAAACCCAGGATGTAGAGGTTGCAGTGAGCTGAGATGGTGCCTCTGCACTCCAGCCTAGACAACAGAGCAAGACTGTGTCTGAAAAAAAATAGTAACAGAAATAAACAGATTTCTCTGGGGATCAGCATATGTATGTATATTTATGTGTACATATTATTTAACACTGTAGCACTCATTATCATTTTACATGTTGTCTCCTAGTATTCATAATCATCATTTTAATAAACAGTAGTGTTATGAACATTAACACAGTTTTCCTAACATGTCTCTAATGTTAGAAGCTTATTTTTCCAGTTGTACTACCTTGTTTCTGTAAATATTAGTGCAATGAACCTTCTTGTGCACATAGTTCCTCCCCCTTCATGTTCTAGGAGTGTTTTATTTCCAGGAGTAGACTCCTAGAAATGAAAGTGCTGGCTCAGAGAGCTTGGATATTTTTATAGCTCTTGAGATATATTGCCAAATCATAATACATTTCAACTGGGTTGTACCAATCTGCAATGCCACAGGCAATAGGGGACCCATTTCCTTACACTCTTACCATCATTGGCTGTTAGTCTGAATTTTGTTTCTTGCCAGTTTTAAAAGCAAACAAAGCTGAACAAAACAAAATGGTAAATGGTAATTTCCATGAAGACGGCCTGATAGTTACAGAGATGCCGTCTTCCTGCCTGCCATGCTCTGACAAACCAGGAGGCTATAGGCATCTTTGTGCACCTGTTTCTATAACTTCCCCCACTTCAAATCCATTTTCTCAAGGAAACCTTCCTGGAGTAACTCCTACCTAATTTTGATTCACTGCTTTTGATTTTTTAGCTTCTGTAATTTCAGTTTCGAGTAAACCATTTACCCTTGTTAACCTGTTACTTAAAACCTCTGCTTTTCAGGCAGGATCACACTGTGGCTAAGCATCTGCACCCAAAATATCAAATCCCAGTTTTGACACTTTCTAGCTGTGTGGCCTTAGGCAAGGTACTCTCCGTGCCTCATTTTTCTCATGGAGAAAAGCGGGATAATCATATCTGTAAATGTGGCTATTGTAAGGATTAAATAAAATACCAAAAACAACAACAACAACAACAACAACAAAAACCAGTGCCTGGCTTGGAGTGAGTGCTAGACAGATGTTAATCATTATTTAAATTATGACATTTTTTCATAAATTAACTCAAGTTATAAATTTTATGGAAAATTCATCAGTGAGATATTTTCTCAATTCTACTGCTTCTAAAATATCTGAAATATGGGACCAATGTTTTTCCTTTTTTTTTTTATAACTTCTATTTTAGGTTCAGGAGTACATGTGAAGGTTTGTTATATAGGTGAACTTGCGTCACAGGGGTTTGTTGTACAGATTATTTTGTCACCCAGGTATTAAGCCCAGCACCCAATAGTTATCTTTTCTGCCCCTCTCCCTCCTCCCACCCTCCACCACCAAGTAGACCCCCCAGTGTTGGTTGTCCCCTTCTTTGTGTTCATAGGTGCTCATCATTTAGCTCCCACTCATAAGTGAGAACATGTACTGCAAACATTTATTAAGAAGCATAATGAACAGAAATGCTCCCAATGGAAGATGTTAAGGGTCACAATGATTCTCCCGATCTTCCATCCCCGCCGACTCTGTGATGGCCTGGAGTGCTCCCGCTGTGCTGCAGGTGTGGAAGCCACACACTGGTGAGGCTTCTGGGTGTACTTGGCTCAGTCCTGCCACTCTGCCCCTGCTGCCTCGTTCCATGGCCAGAGGAAGTCCAAGTTTCTCTCTGAGCTCCTGCTTATTTCTGGAAGATGTTTCCATGGTCTTCTGTCTCTGCCTCCAGTCTCTGACTCCACATTGGCTGGACTGGTTTTTGCACTGCATCAACCTGGCCTGAAACACAGGCACACACAAGCATATACACAAAGACATGGAGACACACACAGACATAGGCACCCATACAGAGACACACAGACACAGGAACACGCGGACACACAGAGACACACAGACACACGAGAAGACAGACACAGAGACACACAGACAGACACATTAAGACAGACACACAGACACAGACACACAGACACGGGAACACAAACACAGAAACACACAGACACAGACACACATTAAGACAGACACAGACTCAGGAACACACGGACACACAGGGACACACAAGAAGACACAGAGACACGTGGACACAGACACATTAAGACAGACACACAGACACAGACACACAGACACAGGAACACAAACACAGAACCACACAGACACAGACACACATTAAGACACACAGACACAGACACAGGGACACACGGACACACGGACACACACACAAACACACATTAAAACAAACATGCAGATGCAGAGACACATAGACACACATTAAGACAGACACAGAGATACACAGACACAGGAACACAAACACAGAAACACACACAAATTAAGACACACACACAGACACACAGACACACATTAAGACAGACACACAGACACAGACATCACTCATACCAAGCATTTGGGGTTGAATGGGCTTCCTGAACATTTGTGAACAGAGGAATTACATTGCAGAGGGCAGCCTTCTTCTTCCTTTCTCCCTGCCCCTCCTCCCTTTCAGTCTCTCCACCTCTTTTCCTCTGCCTTCTCTCTATTCTTCTCCCTTTGGAATAAAACAGTTTCTCCTTGCTTATGCATAGTAAGTTACTAGTGTTTTAAATCTGAGAGTGTCTCTCTGGGATTTCCCCATGCCTCCAGCAGTTATTAACAGATTTATTTCAAACGCACAGACTGTCCCAGGAGGAGTCCACCCCACCCTGTTCTGCCTGTCTGCCTTTGCCTGCCCACGCAGACTATCAGCTCCTCCCCACTCGCATCTTGCCCTAGGGCGTCTTGTACAGAAGGTTCCACGCAGTGGTGCGCAGCCAGGCATTTCCTAACTGTTGCTTCTGGAAGGACCCCTTCTACACCAACCAAATGGGCTTGCCCCACTGGGAGCCCATTTTTTGGAGAAGTGATCCCACATTCTCTCCTGACAATGCATTCTACTGTGTTAAACAGAAACTTTGGCACATTAAAATTTTAGAGAGTTTATTTACGGAGACAGTGATTCATCAGTCGGGTAGCTCACACTGGAAGTGGGTCAGGGCTTTACCGAAGGAGCAGAGGGAGAGGCTTTTATAAGTCGAACATGGAGGCAGAGAAGAGAAAGTATTTGCTGGGCTAGAGTTTGAGCGATTGCCTCATTTGGATTATTCCAGTGGGAAGTTCAAGATAATATAGCCAGCGCCCGCTCAGCCAACTGGGATTGGCTGAGCTTGTTTCATTTTCTTTAAAATTCTGAGTTAGGTTTCTGCTTGATAATGTGGCAACCCAGGGCATTAGAGCCACTTCCGTTGAGTGGCCTCCCATTTAGTTATTTTAACAAATGCAGCCGCCGAATGCTGAAGAATGAGATCTTAGCTAGGAAATCAATAAAAATGCCAATTTTCAGACATAAAAGCCTTTTACAACAGGATCAGAGTTCCTCATTTTCGGGGTGGGAGTGCACCTGGAGGAAGGAAGTTCAGGCAGAAATCAATGTGTGGAGAGTTATGAAATTTTGGAGTTGGTCTTATCCCAGCATGCATGCCAGTTACTAGGTTCTGAGGCATAACTTCTGCTTTTAGTTTTAACCCAACAGGAAGAGGGACTTAAAAAAGGTTATGGGCTCAGTATTTTATACTGACCTGATGATTATATTAATGATGTAGAAGTAAATGACTGGATGGGCCAGAAAAAGAAATGAAAAAAGAGAGATAACCAGAAAGTGGTAACTGACCTCAGAGAGCTGGCCTGTGGTTGGCGATCAGGGGCGGGTCCTCAGCCCGGCTTGATGGCCTTTCCTGTCTTACTCCTGTGTGTGCCCCACCAGCAGACATGCTCACAGATGTATTCAGTGGCCTGGAGGGAGAGCTTAGGGCAGTCAGACTCTTAGTTGGTGCCTGTGCTGTGAGCTCTAGATTTTACCAGCCCTGTTGCTGCCTCACAAACTCACAGTGAAACCTTTGGAAGGAGAAGGAGTTGAAGCATTCGGTTGAGAACCCACGATCTGCAGGTCTGGGGTAACACAGGCCATATTCTAATTTAGACTGAATCATAGACAATTGTTCTAATGAATCGTAAATTAGAGTGAGTAACTGTGCTTGAAGTTGTCAACACACCCACTCCCTAATCCCAAAGGAAGACAGTGATATTTTCCCCAAGGAGCAAAGAAAGGAAAAATCGACATTTGAGAGGATAACTTAAGGCTTTGGGGTGTGGTTTTTGAGGTGCTTCCTGAGTTGGTGTTAACTTCCCCTTTAGCCTCCTTTGGCTGTTGCTGGGGTTCATAACATCCATGAAGGTATTGATTAGCTTGAAACCCAGCTCCAGCCAAGAGTTCTGCTGCAGAGTCTGCTGTTAGTTCTGACGCTTCCGTGTCTGACCTCAGGCGGAAGATCACTTGCAAAGGCTGCATAGCTGGGAGTGGCAAGATGAGTCCAGGAGGCTCACAGTGTGGTCCTGTCCTTGACATTTCTGGGAAGAGAGCCTATGCCTTTAGCAGATTCTCAAATGGGCGTCTAGCCCTCCCAGAAGCTTAAGAACCACTGTTTTGGCTGGGTGCAGTGGCTCACATCAGTAATCCCAGCACTGTGGGAGGCCGAGGCAGGCAGATCACGAGGCCAAGAGATCGAGACCATCCTGGCCAACATGGTGAAGCCCTGTCTCTACTAAAAAATACAAAAAAAGTACCTGGGTGTAGTGGTGCGCGCCTGTAGTCCCGGCTACTCGGGAGGCTGAGGCAGGAGAATTGTTTGAACCCAGGAGGTGGAGGTTGCAGTGAGCCGAGATGGTGCCACTGCACTCCAGCCTGGTGACAGAGTGAGACTCTGTCTCAAAAAACAAAACAAAACAAAACAAAACAAAACACTGTTTTTTCGGTTTAAAAAAGAATAGCCAAGCTGTCTTAGACCTAGCGCTCTGGAAATGATGAGTCGGTTGTCCACTTTCCAGGGGCTGCTTTCTCCCCACGGATTGTCCAGTCCCATCTGTATTTTTCTTCTGTTACCTCCTCATATCCTCAGTCCTTCGGCTGAAGAAAGAGGTGGAGACACTATGATTTGTCTTTATCCCTAGATGAAAAGTTTATTGGAGGAGGTGATGGAAACTGTTTTTGATTTTTTTTCGCGTGCGCTCTTTGAGAAATCAAAGACTCCTCTATTCCTAAATCAGTTTAAATAGTTACATTAAACTACACATTGAAAACTCTGACACAAAGTGGGGTTCAGATTCTCTATATCCTATTTTTACTTTTCAGGTTTCCAACATCAAAACTCCCAAGCAAATGGATGAATTCATTGAGATCCAAAGTTCAACAGGAACCTGGTACCAGCGCTGGCTGGTCAGATTCAAGACCATTTTCAAGCAGGTGTGACTGGGAACTTACTTTGGGTGAGAAGGTGGCTCTATGGGAGTCTCTAACCTTAGTGGATGAAAAATGCAGATCCTGAACATCCCCACCAACCTGGGGCAGCGTGTTGGAGAGGAATCAACCCTGGAAGGGGGCGTTTGGGCTCCAGCCCACGTCTGCCTCTAGCTTGGTGTGTGCTCTGGAGCTGAAAACTCTCTAAATCTTAGTTTCTTTTCTTTGTTCTTCCTTCCCAAGGCAGGGATTTTGAATGTAGGTAAAATGTCTAGTCTGAGTAAACATCTTCTCTCTAGCAAATTTTAAAATAATCCACAGGGAGGAAGAAGTGAGTGAAATAAACGACCCCTTGAGGCTTGTTCTTGATTTCCAAGAAATATTTTTCTAAATGGGCAATGCCATTTCTCTGGAGCACTGGCTCCTCCAAGTAGGGATTCAGTCAGCTATTGAGCACTGAGGCAGCCAGCCAGCCAGAGTCTGTTGGGACTGAATGGTCTTTGCAGTGTATGGTCAATAAATGTTTGCAATATCCCCCTTGCCCACAGGCAGGGCGTAGAACTCAGTAGTCCAGGTTACTCCGTGCCTTGAAGTCCTAACTCAGTGTGCTTTCAATCACATTCACGGAATATTGTGTTCCCGGGGAAAATCCTATTGGACTGTTAGAGTATGAGGTCAGCCAGTAAGAAGAGAAGAGGCTTTCCTTGTTGTTTGGAGAGATTTGCTGCCCTTAGGAGACAGTGGGGTGCCCATTCTCTTCATGGGTTCCTAGGCAATTTATTAGAAAATCTGAGTAATGAGCCCTTTGACTGTGGGAGAAACAAAGTCACACATTGCTTTCTTTAACAATTCTTCTCTGACATGGGTTGTAGGTCTGGGATAATGCCTTGTACTGTGTGATGGGGCCCTACAGAATGAATACACTGATTCTGGCCGTGGTTTGGTTTGCCATGGCATTAAGGTAAGTTCTGTCTTACTTAAATTTCGTAATTCCGTGTGTCTCAGTGGCCTCCTTTACACATTTGGGACTACAGGCATGCACCACCACACCTGGATAAGTTTTGTATTTTTAGTAGAGATGCGGTTTTGCCATGTTGGCCAGGATGGTCTCGAACTCCTGACCTCAAGTGAACTGCCTTCCTCACCATCCCAAAGTGCTGGGATTACAGGCATGAGCCACCGCATCGGCCAGTGGGGATGTCTTTAGCGTTTCCCTATTCACTAAGATTCTGTCTGAGACATGTATATTTTATGTGTTAAGGAGGTGTCCACCAATCCCTAATCTATTGGTGTTTTTATCAGGAAAAAATTTCTTTTAAATCAAATGCCTTTTCAGCATTTATGGAGGTGGACCTATTTTTTCCTCTTGTATCTATTAATATGAGGATTTATATTATCAGTTTTTCTAATAATGAACCAAATTAATGTATTTTCAATGAGTTTGATCTACATCAAGTCAAGAATGTAGACCCTGATCATGAAAGAATTAATCTTGTTGTTGCTCCAACCTTCTCCCTTCTCCACTCCAGTTACTATGGACTGACAGTTTGGTTTCCTGATATGATCCGCTATTTTCAAGATGAAGAATACAAGTCTAAAATGAAGGTGTTTTTTGGTGAGCATGTGTATGGTGCCACAATCAACTTCACGATGGAAAATCAGATCCACCAACATGGGAAACTTGTGAATGATAAGTAAGTGAGTGAGCACAGGCTTCCCTCACATCAGGGTGACAGTTGTGGGGACTGTTTTTGGGAGGGAGCCAGAGGGAAGATAAGAATGAAATATGGCCGGGAATGAGCGCCAAGGCTGGTGTCAGCATCACAACTTGTCATGGCTGCCAGAGACTCCATAGCTCCCCTGGTGGCTGTGTCTGCATTGTGCTGGCTCCTCGATACCCTGATCTCCTGGTGAGAGCTGTTTCATGCAGGGATGGAGACATTTGACTGAGGACGGTCAGTTGGGCCATTTTTCCAAGAACTTGAACCTTTCATGGAAATTAGCAGAAAGTGATGTCTCATTAAGAGTGGCTGCCCAGAGAAAGGGCCCAGGGCTCTTACTGCTAAGATTCCTGAACTAGTCCAAAGCCCGGGTGTTGAGCTTTCAATTTGACCCTAGAAGCTTTTCCATGCCAGGACTAATAGAGCCCTGTTGTAATTCTTTCACCTAATATTACTTTGGAGGGTTGATCAGTATGGTCCATGGTCAGCCAGGAGTGTTTTTTAGAGGAAAAAAAAAATCAGTGGAGGATTAGAAAATTCCTGTTCACATCTTTGTGGGGCTACTTCCTCAATTCATGTTACTTCTACTCCTGGTCCTGGGACAAATGAGATGGGCCATCCACACTGTTGTGCTTTAGGAATGCCTCTTTGAAACTCTCCTCTGCAACCCTCAAGACGGATCAGGGCAGGACCTTAACCATGCTTCCCCAAGGCCATGTTATTCATTAAACTGAGCATTTACCCCTCTGCTCTTTCCCTTCTTGAACTGTACTTAGCAAGCTCATCAGGTTGTGAATGGTAAGTAAGTGGGTGGCCATGGGCTATGCAGTGGCACCTGAAATACCATGGCACAGATAGTTCAATGTCAGTCACATTAACTGCCACATATTTACCACTTCAATACAAAATTAATTAACGCCACGAATTCTCACCTCTGGTGAATGTTCTATCTCCCCCTGTCTGCACCCACATATGCGTCTGGTGTCTCAGTAAAGTCTCTACCTGTAGTGACTCCTGGCCACTTTAGGAAAGGAATGGCTGGGTGAAGCCCAGGAAGGATACCTCTTTAAGTTTATTCTGTATTGTTCTCACAGGCTAGACTGTAGCAAAGGCTCCCTGTTCTTTAAGGTGAGAAAGTGTGCAATAAAAAGGAGAATGTTATTTCTACCAATATCAGACCTTTGGGAAGGAAGTTTTAGGACCAAGTATCATTGACGTGGGTTCAGATTTTCAGATTTTTTAAAAATGCTGAAGCCCAGTACAGACATCTCCATACTCATATACCCATGCATCCATACATCCCCTGCAGAGACAGTTCAGAGTCATTATCCTCTGCCCAGAGTGACCACTTCAGGGATGGCGGCTCCAATGCTCGTGGTGGTGGAAGGCAGTTCCCCCAAGATGTTTCATTGTCTGAGCTCTTTAGTATGTCAGGAGGTCTTGTGTTGACATTGCCAAGGAAGAAATGTCACCCTTGCTTTATTAGGATACTTTGGAAATATTGAAAACCAAGGAACATTATGGATGACTAGATGTTACCCATGGGGTCACACCATTCCCTGCAGAGATGAATTCCCTAAAGGAGACCTCATTTCTGAAGTTCCCAATGTTTAGTGATACATTATTTTGATACAAGTAATACTAATGGTAGCAGTGACAATGATAATAATGCCAGTGATAGTCACTATAGCAGCCGGCGTTAATGAGCATTGCTGTGTACCAGGTGCTGCCTTAAGTGCTTTATGTAGATTATCTCACAAAACTCCAGGGAACAAGAAACATGCTTTCTCTTTTGCAAGTGGGGAACAGAAGCTTAGAGAGGTTAAATATCTTGCTCAAAATCACACAGCTGATATACACAGAAATATCTATCTCCAACCCACATATTTGGACTCCAGATCTTGTACTCTTGACAACTACAAATATTTTCTCATTAGGAAACTCTTCATTCCTACAAAGGTGCAGTTTTGCGTGATACTTTCTGCATTAAAGTCAACACAATGTGGAGTCCTTGTGGTAACAAGCAAGTTTTGCAGTTCTGACACTTAGCTAGGCAGAAAGTGGAGACTTTTGATCCACTCTGTCCTTTTAATTTTGCTCAGCTTCTCCAGGCTTTCAAAACTGCTGGGTGGGAGTGAGGAGGAAACAGGGGCTGAAGAAAGCAATGTTGAATACCATGGATGATGGGTGGACGGTGAATCCTGTGGATGACGGGTGGACGGTGAATCCTGCGGATGACGGGTGGACGGTGAATCCTGCGGATGATGGGTGGACGGTGAATCCTGTGGATGAGGGGTGGATGGTGAATCTTGCGGATGACGGGTGGACGGTGAATCCTGTGGATGATGTGTGGACAATGAATCCTGTGGATGACGAGTGGATGGTGAATCCTGTGGATGATGTGTGGACGGTGAATCTTGCGGGTGATGTGTGGATGGTGAATCCTGCGGATGATGTGTGGACGGTGAATCCTGCGGATGATGTGTGGACGGTGAATCTTGCGGGTGATGGGTGGATGGTGAATCCTGCGGATGATGTGTGGATGGTGAATCCTGTGGATGACGGGTAATGAATCTTGTGGATTCAGGACCCCCGAGGGACATTATGGATGATTAGATGCCCCCCCCAACCCAACGGGGTGACACCATTCCCTGCAGAGATGAATTATTTTAAGGAGACCTCATTTCTGAAGTTCCCAATGTTTATTTAGCAGATATATCATTGTGATATGAGTAATAATGTTGATAGTAGTGACAGTGATAATGCTAATAATGGTAACTGTAGCAGCCAATGTTATTGCCAAGGTCTGGGAATGTATAAGTGTGCCAAGGATTGTCTCGGAGTGGATTGTCTTCACACATTTTCTACCATGTTTCTATGCTTCAAATGTACACGGATGCTTTTGCATGATTATGAAAATATAAATTTCTTCAAAAGTTGTAATGAGTTCATTGTAACTTTCGTCATATGGTATATGTTTTTTAACTAACCGACACTAAACCTATACCCACTATTATTTGAAGCCCATAATTCCCCCACTCCCTCCCCAGCAACTTGTTTGAATGAAAAGGGTATTTTTCCCCTTGACTGATTAGGAACCTTTGAAAATGATCTAAGGAATGAAAGGAGCCTGGCTTCTTTTCTTGAGTTATTCTGCCATCTGCTGGTCATAAACTGGAAAACACCTCATTTTTGAAAACCCCAACCCTCTTCTGAGGCCTCCAGGGATACACACGTGTTCTTTAGCTTCCTTGGGGGCTTTTCTCCCATCCTTACCAGCACTCCTCCTTTGACTTTATTCATACTTGGCTGATTTAAGGTTTTGATGGAAATTATTTTGTTGAATATCACATATGGTGGAAAATTATTTTGTGTTAAGGGCTTTAAAAAGATTTCACCCACAGACATTGTTAACAAAGGAAATTCTATTGAAACTTCAGTTTCATCCTACAGTAAAACCAATCCCTTTGCCCCCAGGAAGAAACAAAAGTGCCAAGGGTAGTTTTGGTCTGCTCCCGAAGCATCATCTGCAGCCTTCTAGTGCCTTTTTTTGGGATCTGGGGTCTCTGAGTACCCATGAAGCTTTGACTTCAAAACCTGTGAGTTTTTGGAAAGTGCAAGAAAGGCAAAAGAATAAGTTCATGTTTTAAACCCTGAGCTGAAATGCCAGGCCAGCCTTCCTTTATTGTTAGCTAAAAACAGGATAGATTTTCTACCCAGAATATGTGTTAACTAATTAATTAACTAACTTACCTTCTCTTCCTGGGAAGACATTTCTGCTTGGTAGGGCTTTCTTCTGTGACGGTTAGGAGCGGGAGGGCGTTATTTTATTTAAACTTTTCTGCACATCAGGGAGAGGTGCCTGATTTCTGTCTGTGATAGGTTGTGACCCGGAAGGAATGTCTTTCTCCTGGCAGTTCCTCAAAGCTGATGCTGTGTTCTTACTCATGCAGGAATGTGTAACTGCTCACTCAGGTGATTTGCCGATGAAGGATGAGAGAAAAGCTCTCTTGAGTTCTTAGTAAAGGTCAGAGGTGAATAGCTCAGAATGAAAATGAAGTTCACAAGATTTAGCTCTAAAATGAGGCCAGTAGGATAGCAGGGGGCAGGAAGAGCAGAGAGAGGAAGAAAGCACATACACACACACATCAGAACAGAGGTTGCTGTCACGCATCACACTGAAATGTTATACGCCAAGGCTCCTTTGGGGAGGGGGAATAAATAAGCATATTCATCTTTTTTTTTTTTTTGATGGAGTCTCACTGTGTCTCCTAGTCTGGAGTGCATTGGCATGATCTAAGCTCACTACAACCTCTGCCTCCCAGGTTCAAGCGATTCTGCTGCCTCAGCCTTCCAAGTAGCTGGGATTACAGGTGTCTGCCACCACGTCTGGCTAATACTTGTACTTTTAGTAGAGATGGGGTTTCGCCATGTTTGCCAGGCTGGCCTCAAACTCCTGACCTCAAATGATCTGCCCCCTTCAGCCTCCCAAAGTGTTGGAATTACAGTCATGAGCCACCATGCCTGGCTCTAAATAAGAATATTCTTCAACTGCAGTGGGACTAAATTTTAGTACAGTAAAGCTCCTTGAAGATGCCAGTGTGGGCCAGGTCAATGCAGCTTCTGGTTTCTTGATCCCAGAAAGTTGCCAAGGCTGGATTCTGGCTTTGATTGTTTAGTAACAAGCTGAGCCATCCTAGGCAAATCTGTGACCTGTCTAAGCCTAGGATTCCACATCAGAATGTGATAATATTGATGTAGAATGTATATCATATTTCAGAGTTAATAAAATTTATCAGCCAAGTTTTGTAGCTTACTCCAGGTCCTGCATAATTCTTGTGGGGTATCTTCCTGGGTAGTTTGTACTTTGGCTGCTGAAAATTGGATTGCTTTTCCCCTGTCAAACATGTGCACGTGTTGTAGCAAATAAATAAGACTCCTATTGAGTTTTGGATGTTTATTTTGTCTCTGACCTCCCTGATAGTTCTGTTTTTCTCTTGTTATATAATCCTATCATCTGCAAATAACTAGTTCTTTGACTCCTTTTTTCTCTTTTTTTCATTATAAAGCATTTCAAATATGCAAAGAATAGAGAATATAAGCAGCCCCATTCAGAGCACCTAGCTTTATAAATCATAAACTACGTTTACTTCAGATGTCAAAATTGATAAAGCATTACTCACTGTATTACTCTTTTTGATAATATTCTTCTCCCTCCCCAGAGGTCATGATCACCATTGTCATAAGTTTGGTGCTTTACATTCATGCGTGTTTTTACACTTTTTGCATATACTTATGTATCATAAGCATTGTACAGCAGTCTTTTGAATGTTTCGAAATTTAGATAAAAGCATAGTATATTACATGTGTAGATATATAATTATTATAAACTATGCAACTTGCTTTTTTGTGTAGAATTATGATTTTGAGAATACTCTGTGTTGGGGGAGATAGCTACATAACTGAATTTCATTTAATTCAAATTTTTATATGCATATTTCATAATGTATTCATCTGTTCTCCTTTTGAAGGATATTTAAGTAGTTAATAAACTTTTCTTGCTATTACAAATAAAGTTGCAAAGAGTGTTGTCAGGAAAGAATTTTTCTAGGCTATGTACCTAGAAGAGGAGTTGCTGGGTGAAAGGCTGGAAACATCGTTCTCCAAAGGGATTGCATTAATTTGAACTCTCACCAGTAGTGTACGGTGTATATTTAGCTTATACTGTTCTTGGTCAACTTTGGTATCATTGTTATGTCCTCTTTTTCTTTTCCTTAAAGGAAATTATATAAGATAGGGATTGTTAATTTTTTGAAGGTTTGGTAAACCAGCCTCTATAACCAAGTGAGCCTGCCATCTGTGGAGACAATACATTTAGATGACCAATTCATTTTGTAATGGTATTTGTATATTCAGGTGTGGTAGTTCTTCTTTTGAAGAATTATATTTTAAAAGTTTTACAATTTATCAGCATAAAAGTATTCATTGTATTTTCTTAGGATATTTAAAATCTGTTGGATCTGTAATTATTTATAAGTCCTCCTTTTTTGTATGAATACAATTTCCATTAATTTTCACTCTTCAGCTCACCTGTTATTTAGAAGTGCATTTTAAGTGTCAAAACACTGTTAAATATTGATAATTTATATATACTTGTGCTATTACCAGATGATGCAGTCTGTATGATATTTATTCTTAGAAATCAAAATGTGTTAGGATTTTGTTTTTGTTGTTGTTAGTTGTATATATATTTATAACCATTATATATGTTACTGGTGAATTGAAACCTTTGCCATTATGTAATGTACCCTTAATCCCTGATAGTAATCTTTGTTGTAAATTTACTATCTGATATTATCTAAATTTCCAGCATCTTTCTGATCAGTGTTTGTGTAACTTTTTCCAATTTTTTGCTTTCAATCTATGTGTATTTTTGTAATTAAGTGAATTTCTTATAATTAATATACAGTTAGGTCTTCCTTTCTCCACCTAAACTGACCCTCTTTATTTTAAATTCATGTGTATAGAACATTTATACTTACTGTAATTACTTATATGGTTGAATTACAGCCTATCATCTTGCTGGCTACTTTTTTTTTTTTATTAAGCTTTATATATATATGTTATACTTTATGTTCTAGGGTACATGTGCAGAACGTGCAGGTTTGTTACATATGTATACATGTGCCATGTTGGTGTGCTGCACCCATTAACTCGTCATTTACATTAGGTATTTCTCCTAATGCTATCCCTCCCCGCTCCTCCCACCCCACAACAGGCCCCGGTGCATGATGTTCCCCTTCCCTGTGTCCAAGTGTTCTCATTACTCAGTTCCCACCTATGAGAACATGCGGTGTTTGGTTTTCTGTTCTTGTGATAACTTGCTGAGAATGATGGTTTCCAGCTGCATCCATGTCCCTACAAAGACATGAACTCATCCTTTTTATGGCTGCATAGTATTCCATTGTGTATATGTGCCACATTTTCTTGATCCAGTCTGTCACTGATGGACATTTGGGTTGGTTCCAAGTCTTTGCTATTGTGAATAGTGCTTGCTGGCTATTTTCTATTTGTTTTGCATGTTTTTTGTTTTTTGTTTTTCTTTTTTCCTACCCTCTTTCAGATAATTTTCACAATTCCATTTTACCTTCACTATTGGTTTATTACTTATTCCTCTTTGTAAAAATTTAGTGGTGCCTTAGAGCTTACAATATACATCTTTAATTAATCATAATGTGCCTTCAAGTATTATTCTATTACTTCGGTTTTAGTGTAACAGCCTTTTAACAGAACACTCATTTCTTCTCTCCTGTTTTATGTGATTGTTGTCATACGTACTTCTTTTACCTATGCTATAAACACATGATATGTTGCTACTATTTTTGCTTTACCCAGTGAACTATCTTTTAGAATGATTAAAAATAAGAGAAAAATAGGCTGGACACAGTGACTCACACCTGTAATCCTGGCACTTTGGGAGGCTAAGGTGGGTGGAATGCCTGAACTCAGGAGTTTGAGACCAGCCTAGGCAACATGGTAAAACCTTGTCTCTACTAAAAATACAAAAAATTAGCCAGCTATGTTGTACGCTTGTGGTCCCAGCTGTGTGGGAGGCTGAGGCAGGAGAATTGCTTGAACCTGGGAGGTGAAGGTGCAGTGAGCTGAGATACCACCACTTTACTCCAGCCTGGGTGACAGAGTGAGACTCCGTCTCCAAAAAAAAAGAAAAGAAAGAAAGGAAAATGTATTTAACCAGTTCTAGAGATCTTCATCTTTTTGTGTACATCCAAGTTTCAAATGTAGATAGGTATTGTATTTCTTATGCCTGAGAAACTTCCCTTTATTATTCCTTGTAGTGAAATTATGATGGTAATACATTTTCTCAGTGTTTGTTTGTCTGAAAGATCTGCTGCTTCTGCAATTTTGAAAATATTTTTGCGGGGTATAAAATCTGGGTCGACAGTTTTTTTGTTTTTGTTTTTGTTTTCCATTCAGAAATTTAAAACTTTCACCCTGTTGTCTTTTGGCTTGCATACTTTCTGATGAGAAGTCTGCTGTATTCTTATCTTTATTTATTTATTTTTTGTATGTAACATGATTTTTTTTTCTTTTGCTTCAAGATTTTCCCTCTATATTTGATATTCAGCTATTTGAACATCATGTGCTTAGGTGTACCACCACCTCCTCATCTTTCTTCTCCTCCTTCTTCTTGGGATTTCCTCTACTGAGGTTCTATACGTTTTATGAACTTATGATTTGATTTGTTTCACTACTTTGGGAAAATCCCTTGCCTTTGTCTTTCCAAATACTTCTTCTTTCTCTTATCTTTCTTGAATTCCAGTTGCACCTATGTTAGATTGTTTAATATTTTCCCATAGCTCTTAGATGATTTTCTCTGTTTCTTCCCTTATTTTTCTGTTTATATTTCAATTTTGGTAATATTTTTTGAGTTATCTATGATTCCAGTAATCCTTTGTTTTTGCCACAATGAGCCTAATAATGAGTCCATTAAAGACCTTCTTAATATGTGTTACATTATATAAAACAATTCTAGCATTTCTGTCTGAATCTTATAGCTTGCATCTTTTTGCTGGAATTCCTCAACTGCTGTTGCATGCTATCTATTTTTTCCTTTAAGGCTTTAATATGTTAATTATATTAAATTCCCTGCCTGATAGTTCCAGTATTTATATTATATCTGAGGATTATTATGATGATGATTTGTTGAGGTGACATTTTGCTCTTGTTGCCCAGGCTGGAGTGCCCTGGCACGATCTCAGCTTGCCGCAACCTCTGCCTCCCAGGTTCAAGCGATTCTCCTGCCTCAGCCTCCTGAGTAACTGGGATTACAGGCATGCACTACCATGCCCACCTAATTTTTTGTATTTTTAGTAGAGATGGGATTTCTCCATGTTGATCAGGCTAGTCTTGAACTCCTGACCTCAGGTGATCCACCCGTCTTGGCCTCCCAACTGAGTATTATTTTTTAAATGATTATGTCTTGATATGATGTTGTTTTATTCTTGCTTCTTTGTGTGTCCTGTAATGTTGGGTTGCAATTCAGATGTTTTGTATGACAGTAGGGACTAAAAAATGTGTACACCTCTTTTGCTAGGCCGTAACAGTATGTGGGGAGGTTAAGAAAGTCTAGGCAGTAGTTGAGCTTGGTTTGGATTTTTAGTTATGGTTACCTTAGAAACTTTTTGAAACTTCCTTTTTTATTGAGGAATAATTTATGTACAGTAAATTTACCCCTTTTATTATATAGCTCTGTGAGTTTTGACAAAGGCGTGCTGTTGTGTAACCACCACCACAAGCAAGATACAGGACAATTCCATTACCTCCTGGATTTCCCCATGCCATTTTGTGGTCAGCCCTTTCTCCATCCCCAGTCCTTGGCAGCCAATGATCTTCTTTATGTTACTTACATGGAATTATACAATAGGAAGCCTTTTGAATTTGCTTCTTTTACTTAGCATAATGCATTTGGGATTTATCCATGTTATTGCATTTTTAGTAGTTTATTTTTATTGTGGAGTAGTATTCCATGATTTGAAAGTATTACTGTATTTTGTTTATCCATTTATCAGTTGAAGGGATCTTTGAATTGTTTCCAGATTTTGGCATGGTTAAATTACTGTTTGACTTAGGATGTTTCTAACTATATTTACATATGAACTTGTTTTACTGTTTTTCTCTTGCTAATTTAATGTTTTTATCTTTATTATTTCCCTTTTTGTTCTATGTTTTATGCTTCAGTTATTGTTCCTAAAGGCAGTAAATGTGCTGGGATCTTTGTAAAGGAGACAGAATGAGGTACAGTGATTTCACCACTCAGGTATCTTTGAGTGTATGAAAAAAAAGAGAGAGGAAGTTGAATTTTACTTCCAGACTCACTGAGGCACAAGAGTGTATGTCCTTACACTATTTGATTGACATTGGCACCAGGATTTCCCATCGTGAACATTTTCTGATTCTTCATGCAATAATATTTCAATATTTGAGGAAGTAAGATGGCCATCTCCTAAGTTCAGTCTTTTATTTCTTTCTTGGTGCTACACACATAAAAGTACTCCTGGTTTATGGAACCATGCTAGAGCTGCAAAAAGAGCCATCTTCTCAACATCCCTATTTTATAGATTTTTTTTTAAAATGCAGGCTTAGAGAGGAGAAGAAAATTGTTTGAGGGCTCCTGGTGGTTAAGTTCTGAAAGTTAGACTCTTCATTGTTTTGGAGAGTAGCGTCACAGGTTAGGTGAAGCCCTGACCCCTACACCTGGAGAATGTGAGAAGTTACACAGAGTATTCAGGAAAGAATTTGTTTCCTCTTCTCTTTAAGCAAATTAGGCCCAAGTACATATTTTCTGAAGTGATCATCTTATTTGTCTTTTGATTTACCTCAGATTAGGACCTGATCTAAGATAATATGTGAGAGACTGGGATTCCTGTTCTTAAGAACTATATTTCATTTCATGGTGGCTAGAGAGCTTATTAAAATATTTATGTGTGTGAACTTTGGGGAGCCATAGCCTTTATTTATTTTCTCCTTAAATGATGATGTAATTTATGTGACAGAGAATTCTCTGCTTTCAAAAAAGGCAATTGAAGAGTATATATGACATGCATCTGTGTCTGCTTATGCTTTTCCCTGTGTCTGGAATACATGTCCTTATCTTTGCTTAGAGAGCTTTCACTCTTCCTTCAGGGTAAGTCACCTCATGCTTTACCCAACTGGATCACAAGTGTCCCCTTAGAAGTGGTTTTATAGCATACCTCTATCTTGATAATCATCACACTAAATTTTCAGGGCTGGTTTTCTTGTTTATCTCTTTAATTAGACTGAATTTCTTTAGGGTGATGCCCTCAAGCCTAACACATGTTGAATGTGACTTTGGTGTAGCTTCAATCACTTGCTGGACTAACCACTGGGCCTGAAGCAACTGAAACAAAGCGTATGTCATGACACTTTTGTCGTAGACCTTGGATTGCCAATGGCTTCTGTTGCCTTAAAGGAAAAGCTTACGAAGTACTGTTGCTAACATTTCTTTCATCTTTTGAACTCTCCTGAACGAAGAATCTTGGGTGGGCTAGGTCAGTATATAGGTTGGAGACTGGGGGAGATGATTCATGTAAAGTCATAAAATATGTGTTGGCCCTTTCTCCTTTTATCTCTTCCCTTATAGCTCTGGCTTTTTCTAACTCACTTGGAGAGACATTTTAAGGTCTGCCTGCGTCAGACCCATTTATGATTTACGGCTCTGCCTTCTCAGCCACCCTGGGAAGAATATTAAAATATCACCCAAGGCTACATCAGCAGCCTATTACTATATTAAAGAGAAGGATATATTAAGAAATGCAAAGGCCTGCAACAGTCTCCAAGAATAGCTCTCTTAAGTAAACACGTCTAGCTTATACATTTTGACATCAGAGGCATCTTCTTGTAACAAAAGACTTACCAGTTAGTTTTCCTATGGAAACCTGAATAATTTAGTGATAGCTTTTGGAGGCCCCTATTTAAGTCTGTAGCAAATTTGGCCCTAAGAAAAATTTATCAAAATAGTTTGGTTTTCTAGACCAATGGTTCTCAAATTTCTTTAAGTATAATAATCTGGTCTCGGCCATTGGTGACTCTGGTTCAAGAGGCATAGGCTGGAATTTAGGAAATGACATCTTTAATAATAACCTCAAGTTTATTCTGATGTGAGTGGTCTGGGGTCCTGCTTTTGGTGAACACTTGCCCAGGACGTCTTGTTGTGTGCAGTCTTTTAGCAGAAGCTAATGATTGGCAGCTCTAGGTTAGGGTTCTGAGCAGGACACAATAGCGCATGAAGGATAAGGGTCACTGACCATTGTAGGTAGTCATGGAGTGAATTATTTGGTGGCCCTTTTGTAAAGGAACAATGGCCACCAGCACCCTGTGCTATCTCTGTCATGGCGATTTCCACTGTATTGTAGTTGCCTATTTGCTTGCACTTTTTTCCAATTAGACTGGAGAGCGGGGACCTTGTCTTTCCTCTCTATACTCATAGCACCTAGTACCATGCTCAGTGTTTGCAGAAGACTAAGTATGTAAGTGAATGAATAGAAAAATGAAAGAATGTGTTATAATTACTTACAAATGAAGACATATTTAAGGATTTCCAGCCTAAAAGTTTGACAAAGCTTGTTAAATATAGCCAACAGAGGAAGATGGTAATGTATGTGAAATATATTTTTAAATGTTGCATTGTTCTTTCCTACTAAATATGCAGGAGTTGGAGAGGTGCAGTGAATCCCACATGTGGCTGCACCTCATAGTCATCTAGGTGCCTTACTGTCTTATTAACTGAGTTTAAAAAGAAGTGAACAAATAATACGTACACTTGGCATAAAGTGAAAATTAAGTGTATTATTCCTCATTTCCATTGTACCTCCCTGGAAACAACCATTTCTATCAGTTTCTTGTGTAGCTCTCCAGATATATTCGGAAGCGTATGTGTCCATGCCCTTTCTTACCTGAATGAGCCCGTGTTATAAACTCTATGTTGCATCTTCATTTTTTAACTTAACAATATATCTTAAAGATTATTCCATATTAACACATATAGATCTACCTCATTTACTACGGTGGCTACATGGTTTTCCGTTATATGGCATCTATTACATATGTATGTAGGTAGTGATCCATTGTTGTTACAAGCAGTGTTGCAATGAAGATCAGTGAATGTATCTCTTTGAATACATGGACAAGTATGTGTAGGATAAATTCCTAGAGGTAGTATTCCCAGGTCAAAGAGAATGTGCATTTCAAATTTTGCAAAATTGCTCCCCAAAGAGGCTGCATGGATTGTATTCTACCAATAGTATGAATGAAAGTACCTATTTCCCCACATTTTTGTTGGGAAAATTTAAAAAAAATAAAGATTCTCAGACCGTCACAATTCTATGGCTTCCAAAACTTCTAGGACCAGTCCAGGGACCTGCTTGTTTTAAAAGTATCTCAGAAAGTGAGATGTTATCAATATTTAAATTTCACACTATTTCACATTTCTGTGATTCTGACTCAGAAGGTCCGTGGACCTGCCTTTGAAAACCACCAGGTTGGTGCACAGCACTCCGTATGCACCTACACTAGACACTGGCTTCCAGGTCCTGAAGCCCTTCCCCACTAATAAACAAACAGCTAAGAAGTGGGGAAGTAGTCTGGGTTGAAAATAATGCTCTGGCACCTTTTGCTTGCAGATCTCCTTTTTCTGCCTTGCTGTGTTTTCCATTTTGGTCTTAAGTCTCTTTTCTTCTCAGATGAATCACTCAAAGGTCAACCTCTTCCCACAGGTTCACAAGAATGTACTTTAAACATGTACTCTTTGAGGACACATTCTTTGACGAGTGCTATTTTGAAGATGTAACATCAACTGATACCTACTTCAAAAATTGTACCATTGAATCAACCATCTTTTATAACACAGGTAAGTAAGAAGATGAACAGCCTGAATAGACTGTAACAAGAGACAACTAGTGTTGTCCAAGAATCAAAATGCTCAGGCATAAACTTCAGGAGTAGGAAAGTATTCGTAGATACAAATGCCAAGCCTTGGGGGGGAAATGGATTTTAGCCCCAGGCATGGCACAACTTAGGTGCACAGCCTTTGCTAAGGCATTTAATGTATCTGTGTCTCAGTTTTATCACAAATGAAATGGAAACAAAAGTTCCAGCCAAATATCCTCATCTCAGTGAGGCTGATGCTATACACGAAGGGTCTTTGGTACGAACGAAGGATGACGTAAATAACAACTAGCATCCCAGGAGGGCTGCATTTTATGCCGGGAATGCATGCATTCTTGAAGGCCTTGCATAATTTGAAACTTGCAAAATGCAAGACTCATGTTCTCACAATAATAAATGAAAAGGGAAAATTACATCTGTTCACATTTTGTGCATAAAGTGAAATGTGAAGACTATTTTAAAATCATACTATTCCAGATTCCTGTGATTTAAAAAGTCACAAAATTCTACCACTTCACCACTTCTTGTTACTTTTACTACCCTCATCATAAGTTAATAACATACCAAGTGAAGTTGGGGTATAAGGAAACCAACTGAGCTTCATTAGGGGGCTTTACCTACATTGTCTCAATGGAGAAATGTACTATTTTTTTATCCTTCTTTTATAGCTAAGGAAGCCAAGTTAAGGAAATCAAGACTTAAGCAACTTGCTCAAGGCCATGGTTAGCAAGTGGAGGGAATTTGGATTCATTCCTCAATGATTTGGCTCTAAAACCTGCAATCTTTCCACAGAGCTACTTGCATTATGTCCAGATCTATGCTTTATTTTTGGCATCAGCAGCAAGGGATAGTTTATATAAGAACATCTTTTTCCTCTATGATATCAGCCTCAAAAGCTTCAATATCTGGTCTCTAAATATTCTGGACTCTCTTAATAATTCATTCTGGCACTTACCTTCCTGAATTTCCTTTTAGACTGATCTTGGAACAATGATGACTTCCAGAAGTTTACTAAGTGTCATTAAAAACTGGCATATCGTTTTATGATTTCAAGTTTGAATGATGCCTCCTCATTTGAATACTCTGATCATGGAGATTCTTGCAAACACATGTAGTCAGGAAATGTCAGAGCTGGGAGAAGCAGTGGAGATGATCAGGTGTACTCTTCCAATTTTGTAGATATTTTAGGTAGAGCCTCAGGGAGGTTAAAGAGGATCAACAGCACGGCCAGTTCCTCAAACGCAGGTTTCTGGGGAGCCTGTTTAGGACTTCCTCCGTCAGAACAGCTGATCTTAGAAGGTGTCAGAAGACTTACAAACTGGTTCCAATGCAAATGGATTTTATTTTTTAGGAATGTTCAGGTTTTGGCACAGATTACAGCAGGGGCTCTGGAGTGACTGGCTCCATCTGGAACCAACTCTCTTGTGTTCTGCTTCCCTATGCCAGGTAGCTTCCAAGGAGAGGCCTGGCTGTCATGGTCCTCAGTGTCTCAGTGTCACCTGATTAGTACAAACAGGACTGTTATCCAGCTGGAGAGTTGTTTTTTTTTTTTTTTTTTTTTAAGACAAGGTCTCCCTCTTTTGCCCAGGCTGGAGTGCAGTGGCATGACCATGGCTCAATGTAGCCTTGACCTCCTGGGCTCAAGTGATCCTCCTGCCTAAGGTGCCAGAGTATCTGGGACTACAGGCACATACCACCCCACCTAGCTAATTTAAAAGAAAAATTTATTTATTTGTTTATTTTTTGTAGAGATAAGATCTCACTATGTTGCCCAGGCTGGTCCTGAACTCCTGAGCTCGAGTGATCCTCCTACCTCAGCCTCCTAAAGTGCTTGTATTACAGATGTGAGCCACTACACCTGGCTGAGAGGATGCATTTTTAAGTCTCTCAGTGTTAGTTTAATTCCCCCTTGCTTTTAGGAACTTGAACAGGTCATTACATTTTTGAAAGTTTCTCTATTCATCCATACCTTGATGACCTGACCACATATTACCTTGACTTTGAGGCTGTCTGACCGGCAAAGGCTACCACAGCCTGCCTACAGGAGGGGGCAGACGTCATCCCTGCCTCTGCCTTTCTCTCTCCAGCTCCCTTGCACTTACATGAACCGAAGGTTTCCTTCTCTCCCTAGACCTCTACGAGCATAAGTTCATCAACTGTCGGTTTATCAACTCCACCTTTCTGGAGCAGAAGGAGGGCTGCCACATGGACTTGGAGCAAGATAATGACTTCCTGATTTACCTCGTCAGCTTCCTGGGCAGCCTGTCTGTCTTACCCGGAAACATCATTTCTGCCCTGCTCATGGATAGAATCGGAAGGCTCAAGATGATTGGTGAGTTGTCAGCAGGGTCACTTCTGGGCTCCAGCACGCTGGGGTAGTGACTTTCAAGTGTATTAAAACAGGGCAATTTTCCCTTTTATTAAGTAATTATTGCACAATAAACCCAGCAAGTAAGATTGCACATGGGGCTATAGAGCCAAGGATGCGTGCCTATAGAAAACTCCAGAGCTCCTTGGAAATAGTCAAGACTCTTTGGTCTAGGCGAAGGATTTTTATTCATTTCCTGACAGAGAAATTCTGTGACAGTCATTTAATCTATTAGCACTTCAATAAGGGTAGTAATAATATTCACCCTGCCTCTTCATCAGATTATTGTCAGAAAAATATATAAAATAGTCCTGGATGATGGTTTGATATTTGAAGGTAAACTGTATTACTTTTATTATTTAAGAGCAATACCACTTTAGGCTTTGGAGTTGGACAGAGCCATGTTGAAGACCTCACCGAAAGGCTGTTTGACCTTGAATGTGTTCCTTTACTTCTCTGGGCCTCAGTTTCCTTATTTATAAGAGAACGATTTCCACATCTAGCTGGTAGGGTTTTGTGAGAATTGAACATAAGGTACCTGTAATACTTGGCACATTGTAGGTTCTCAAAAATGGTAGCTATATTCATGTATGCCTTGCCTCATTCCATCAGGACTTGCAGCAATTCTTTACAGAAACACATGCTATGAATGGTAAACAAGAAGCAAAATGTACACATTGAGGACCAGGGAAAATGTACATTAGAATATTAGTCAAAGCCAGGGGTGGGGAAGTGGACAACATGTTATTAATAAACATGCCATTAGGGACCTGCCTTAGGGAGGTCGTTGATTAGGAAAGTTATTACAAAGATTCCTAGCAGCAACATGCAAAAGGAAACAAAATAAATCATAAAGCCATTTTGTTGGAGAAGAGGGATTGATCAGGTCTTCATGGAAAGGAATTCTTTTCCTGGCATTTGGCTCATACTGAATATCACTATTATAAATAGTAGCATGCATATTCAGCGTGGTGAGCATGAGAAGTGCCTGTGACTTCAGCTTTTTAATCTCGTGGTGAGGGTGGAGTCATCTCTTAGGCACGGCAGACCTCATGCTCTCCTCTCTTAGAGGGAGTGCCTGGTTAGTCCTGAGGCCCTGTGGAGGAAGGGACAATGGCTTACTCATTTCCGTGACCCCTGTGTCCAGCGCAGTGCCTGCAGTAGAGCTGACACTCAGCAATGCCGCTGAACTGACCAGAACAGATGAAGATGGCCTCTTTCCTAGGTTAACCCCAAACACCAAGCTTTCAGCAGAAGACACTACAGGTTGTCATCTTAAAAAAAACTTTGGCTGGGAGTCAGGTGGCTCCGTCTCTGCCAAGATTAGCTTTATGTGTTGACCCAAGTCAACTTCTTTGAGCTTCCATTTCCATTGTTCAAATAATACCTCTGTTTGCCTCAGTAAGATAGGGGTATGAGAGCAGACATGTGACACTTCTGCCATTTGTCACCAGCCTTATGAGTCCCAGAGTTTACCAGTGGAGTCTCTGGTCTGTTCAGGAAGCAGCTGAGGAAGTTTTGGGGGAGGCAGGGTTATAAGGATGTGGTGGGTATCCACGTTGACGAGAACATCCCACACCTAACGACCTGCCATACGCTCCCTCGTGGAAGTGGAGAGGGGGGCGGTGTGGCTGGGCACAGGGGCAGGCGGAATGGTGAGACAGCAGATGTCCTTTCCCTCACTGCTGAAGCCCTTCTTATAGTGAATACATCACAGATAAAAACAATTCCTGTAATGCTAAATAAAGGCATGCTCTCCAATGAGAGATCTAGAACTAATATTTCATCATTCTTTATAACCTACTCTCTTGTGAATGTCTCTGTTTTGTTTCTGAGCTAGAGGCCAGCTTGTTAAGAGCTCAGACAGGGCCTTCTTTGTCTCTCTACCCTTCTGTCTTTAGTAAAAGGCCTGACGTGCAGTGGGTCGACTGTGATATTGGCAGTGCATGGTAAAGATGAGGTGCTCAATTAATGCCTATTTCACTGGGATATGGGATGTGGGGGAACCACTTTGAAATAGCCCTATCCCCAGCTCTCAGACCAACCCCACTAGAAAATCTGCAAGCACATTTTTGTTCTGCTTAATCTGCTGGGCTCTTGGTAGTGTGCAAGTCATTTCTTGTTATCAGTGGAGTAGAAGTTTTCCTGATTAGGCTGTTACCCACTCATTTGTTCATTCAGTAACATTTATTTATACAGTACTTATTCTCTCAAGGCTGGGTGGGAGGCAAATCAGTAATTGAAACAGACAACATCCCTGTGCTTATGGCGCAAATGATCTGTTGGGAGAGGCAGACTTCAACTAGAAATTTCATTTACCTCAACACTATGACATGCTTGTTATTATTGAATATTATTAATGTTGAACATGTGTTCAATACTAACGCATTGAACCCTCACGATAACCTTATGAGGTAGGCACTAATTTAATCAAGATTTTAGAGATGGGGACAGTGAAACAGCTCACAGAAAGGTGAAGCAACTCACTCATGGTCACACAGGTAGTACGTAAGCCGGCATTTGCACCCAGGCCTCCCAATTACAAGAGGAATAAGAACTATAGAAGTAGAAGTACACTGGGCCCTGGGAACTTATAGCAGGAACACCTAACAGAGTTGAAGGATCAGGGAAGGCCTCCCTGAGTATTTGCTGATTTGTTAGATGATCATGTTTTGTGGTTATCAAGTGTTTGCCAGCATTTACTGTAAGCCAAGCCCCGTGGCTGGCCCCTCTGAGGGATGTATGGATGTAGAGGGTATTGTCCACAGAGCACTTGGGGTCCTAGGCATGCCAGTTTCCCCTGTTCTAGTTCTCTCCTAGCTTCTGGAAAAAGGTTACCAGGCACCTGCTCACAGCCCTACCGCCTCCCAGAGTGGGCAGGATCCAGGTGGGCAGTTATCATTTCCTAGTTCATCAGCAAGGATTGGCACGAGTTTTGCAGCCCCAGGTCTGAGGGTGACACTCCGGGCTGAGGCCCATCCCTGGGGAGGCGTTTCTTACTGAGGCCAGGTTGGCCTCTGGCTTCTTGCCAACTGGAATACCTTCCTCCCGCAGGGTCCTGGTGCCTGGTGGGGCACTCGTGCCCTGTGTCCCTATTGGTTGGTTGAGACCTGCTTCCTTCCCTTTCTGTTCACCCTATTTCCGCCTCATCGCCAGTCACTTTCCTGGGCTGCGACCTGTTTTGCCATGCTCTGCATCCACCTTGGACTTGGAGCTTGCATACCAAGTTCCTCCGGGCTGAACTTACTGGAGCTGGGCAGCATTTGACAGTCTTCTTTGGATGGGATCTCCTATTAGCTCTATAAGGGCTGTGCTGCTCATTTTCTGTTCACTCCCATCCCCACCCCAGAGATCTGAGCTGCACTTCTCCATGCTGCTGGGAGCCCTGCGACGCTAACCTCATGGACTGCATACTTAGATTCCTGGAGGGGAAAAGGGATTCACCCCAGATAGTTCTAGTAAGGAAACCTTACTCATAGGGCTTTTAGAGGTGTGGGCAGGGTTGTGGAAACAAATAAGGCAGGTGAGGCACCCAGACACTAGCAAAAATGAGAAGCAGTTACCACCTCTATGGCTACGAGGACAAGGGGGGGCAGTTGCACTCACAGAGCTCCGTGGGGGCTGGAACCATGGAACAAGAGCTACCTGGGAGGAACTGGGGTCTTGGAGGGATGCAACCATTGCCAGAAAAGGCCTTCTACCCCAGGGGAGGAGTTGGGAAGAGGTACTCCAGCCACTTTCTCGTCCCAACTGATAAGAAAGTCCATGGGGTTAGTGGGTAGAGGGTATTGTTCACAGAGCACATGTATAGAGTACAGAGTATAGAGTAGGGCTGAAAAGGGCAGGTCAGATCTCTGGGGTGGGGATTCGGGTAAATGCAGAATAGCACCGCCTTTCTTCAGGTTTCCCTTCAGTAGCCCATCATGTACAGGTGTATTCTCACCAGGTTATAAGCTCCATGAGAATGGATTTTTTTAAATTATGTTTTTATTTTTAATGGATAAATTACAATTGTGTATTTTTATGGGGTACAATGTGATATTTTGATGCATATATACGATGTGGAATGATTAAGTCAAGCTAATTAACATATCCATCACCACACATATATATGTTTTGTGGTGAGAATATTTGAAATTTACTCTCAGCAATTTTGAAATATACAATACATTGTTAGTAACCGTAGTCACCATGCTATGTAGAGATCTGGAAAAGTGAGATGATGCAGATGTTTGTGTGCCTGGCTTACCCCATGGACTGTATCTAGCATCCTGCCTTCCAGGTTCATCCATGTTGTCATAAATGGCAGAATTCCTTTCTCTTTTCTTTTCTTTTCCTACCTTCCTCTCTCTCCCTTCCTTCATTCCTTCCTTCCTTCCTTCCTTTCCTTCCTTCCTTCCTTCCCTCCCTCCTTCTTTCCTTCTTTTTCTCTTCTTTTTTGGACAGAGTCTTGCTCTGTCACCAGGTTGGAGTGCAGTGGCGCCATCTCAGCTCACTGCAACCTCTGCCTCCCTGCTTCAAATAATTCTGGTGCCTCAGCCTCCCAAGTAGCTGGGATTACAGGTGTGCACCACCGAGTCTGGCCACTTTTTTTTTTTTTTTAATATACTTTAAGTTCTAGGGTACATGTGCATAACGTGCAGGTTTGTTACATATGTATACTTGTGCCATGTTGCTGTGCTGCACCCATCAACTCGTCAGCACCCATCAACTCGTCATTTACATCAGGTATAACTCCCAGTGCAATCCGTCCCCCCTCCCCCCTCCCCATGATAGGCCCCGGTGTGTGATGTTCCCCTTCCCGAGTCCAAGTGATCTCATTGTTCAGTTCCCACCTATGAGTGAGAACATGCGGTGTTTGGTTTTCTGTTCTTGTGATAGTTTGCTAAGAATGATGGTTTCCAGCTGCATCCATGTCCCTACAAAGGACATGAACTCATCCTTTTTTATGGCTGCATAGTATTCCATGGTGTATATGTGCCACATTTTCTTAATCCAGTCTGTCACTGATGGACATTTGGGTTGATTCCAAGTCTTTGCTATTGTGAATAGTGCCGCAGTAAACATACATGTGCATGTGTCTTTATAGCAGCATGATTTATAATCCTTTGGGTATATACCCAGCAATGGGATGGCTGGGTCATATGGTACATCTAGTTCTAGATCCTTGAGGAATCACCATACTGTTTTCCATAATGTTTGAACTAGTTTACAATCCCACCAACAGTGTAAAAGTGTTCCTATTTCTCCACATCCTCTCCAGCACCTGTTGTTTCCTGACTTTTTAATGATCCTGGCCACTTTTTGTATTTTTCGTAGAGACAGGGTTTCACCATGTTGGTCAGGCTGGTCTCAAACTCCTGACCTCAAGTGATCCACCCACCTTGGCCTCCTGAAGTGCTGGGATTACAGGTGTGAGCCACTGCGACTACCAGAATTCCTTTCTTTTTAATGTCTGAATAGTATCCCATTGTGTACGTAAACCACATTTTCTTTATCCACTCATCTGTTGATGGCCACTTAGGTTGACTCCATATTTTGACTATTGTGACTATTGTGAAGAGGCACAGATCTCTTTGACATCCTGGTTTCAAATCAAGTCTGAGGTTTTGTTTTTGTTTTTTGACTGATACTGATGTAGCTTAAGCACCTAGAACAATGTCGGGTACATAATAGATTCTCAACAAATGCCCCTATCTGCCCTGGCCTGTCATTCTGAGCTGGGCAGCACCTTAGTGTGGTGACTTCAGAAGCCTTCCTAAGTCTGGTGATCCGACCCACGCAGAGGGCTCTATTGCCATGGCTGGGGTGCCATGGGAGGGTTCCAGCTGTGCTGTCTCTGTGTGGAGGATGAACCTAATACTTCAGGCAGCCTTGGCTTCAGGTGTACCAGTGAGGGTGGGAGATGGGATGAGAACTGTGAGTGATAGCCGTGTGCAAGACACAGGCCTCATGTTTCTTTTTGACCTTGAACTCCCTCTGCAGGTGGCTCCATGTTAATCTCTGCAGTCTGCTGCTTCTTCCTGTTTTTTGGCAACAGTGAGTCTGCGATGATCGGCTGGCAGTGCCTGTTCTGTGGGACAAGCATTGCGGCCTGGAATGCTCTGGATGTGATCACAGTGGAGCTGTATCCCACCAACCAGAGGTCAGTTCTTCCACGGGCTTTCCTCAGGGACTTGTTTGGGTGTCTTTGGTCAGAAGTCTACCTGCTCCCTGAATCTCATGCTGTGCATGGCCATCGTGGTCTTTCTGCTGTTCCATGAAACAAACGTCTCTTATGTTGAACTTCTCCTGCATGGGGGAAGGCATAGACCTGAAAGTTGGCAGGCTAGGGCTTGATAAGGTTGGAAGGTTGGCAAGAAGCAAAGGATGGGAGCAGACTATGTCCAGGAGAAGGAAATAAGAGTGAAAAGTTGACAAAACCATATGTGTCATGTAATCCACAAGAGAGAACAGACCTGCCAATGGGAGATAAGGCAAAAAAGTGAAGAACTGGAATAGCACAGCAGCAGGGAGATAAATAAAGCTCAGGAGGCAGCATGAATTCCAGGGAATCTGCAGAGAATGTGGCAGGGAGGCCCAGGGGTTACTTTTATTTTGCACAGGTCATATATGGGAAGAGGCCTGGTTTAAAGGCATAGGGTGAAAGTCATTACTTAGTAATTGTTTTTCTTCGTGGAGGGGGAATTGTGAATTTTAAGGAGAGAAGATAAGAGGCCCCGTGTTCAAAAAGGAATGTGAAATGGTAAGGAAGGTGGGTAAATGAAATTCTGCAAAAACCTGAGTGATATTTCCAAAATTGGCGACAGAGGTGTTGGGATATAGATAACTAAGGAGGAGCACAGTGTGTCATATTTGGAGCCCCTCTCATTTGAGTCAAAGAACTGCTAAGTTTTACACAAAATAACAGGAGGACAAATGATTATTATTTGAATATGATGTGATTTTACATCTAGGAAACCTAAGAGAATTAACTAATGAGATGACTGGAGAGAAAAAGACAATTTGGTCAGGTGGTCAGTAATAAAACTAAATTATGTATAGGTTTGAAAATATATTGAAAAAGTTAAAGATGCAATTCAAATCCATTTAATAACAGCAGACATCAATAAATAATCAGGGATCAACTTGACAAGTGAAACACTTAAATGAAGAAAACCATAAAGCTTTACTAAGAGATATTTTAAAAAGACACATAAGAGAAGATAAATATATGCCAGCTCAGTGACTTGGGAGGCTGAGGCAAAAGGATTGCTTGAAGGCAGGAGTTTGAGATCAGCCTGGGCAATATAGTGAGATCCCATCTCTACAAAATAGTTTAGAAAATTAGCCAGGCATAGTGGCATGTGCCTGTAGTCCTAACTACTCAGGAGGCTGAGGGGGAGAGCTGCTAGAACCCCACGGGTTTAAGGTTATAGTGAGCTAGGATCACAACACTGCACACCAGCCTGGGTGACAGAGACAGACCCTGTCTCAGAAAATGTATATATTTATGGATTATGTATTTATATATGATTATGATAATATATATAATAGCACATAATTAGTATATTTTTATTATCTATAAATAAATGTATATATATTTAAGAGACAAGATATACTTAATTTTGGATAAGAAGATTCAATCTTACAAAAATGTCAAATTGTATTTAGTTTTTTTCTAACATAAAAGAGTTCATTCAAAATTCAACAAGTTTTTTTTTTCCCCCCTGGGAACTTGAAAAAAGTTTATTTTAAAAAGTACATATGTTAAAAGATCCAAGAAAATACAAAAACAAAAATACTAAGACAAACAAACGAAAAAGACTGGGTTGGTGATTATAAAGCTACAGTGTGGTACAGTTATAGACAAAAATGAAAGAAGAGTTTTAAGTACAAAAATATACTCACTTTCTTAATAAACTTGTGGTATGAGGAAGAAACATTTTATTTCACTTGGGGAGAGGTAGTATAGGGAATATTGCCTCTGCATACAGATGGGGTCATGAAAGAATAAATGATTAGTAATAATTCTCACTGGAAAGTGGGAATGAAAGATCATAATTAGGATTAGGTTTTGCTGTGGCTGACAGAAACCTCAAATACATTGCTGTGGTCTTGAGAAGGTTAAGCATTGCATTTTTTCTTTCCTGAAAAAGTCTAGAGTGGGTGGTGCAGGCTCTTTCTATCTCATTGTTTTTCATTGCATGGACTCACCATGGTCCAAAATGAAACCATCTGTGTTCCATCATGAAGCAGGGTAGAAGGAAAAGAATGAAGGGGAACAGAGCAAAAGGCCCACCCACAATGTCCCTTAATGAAGCTTCTTGGAAACTGCCGCCACTGTCACTTACATCCCATTGGCCAAAACTAAGTCACATGGCCATTCTCAGCAGCAAATGAGTCTGGGAAATGTAGTCCTACATTTGGGGAAATGCTATTTGGGGGCAACTGGCAGTCTCTGCTTCAGGACGGTTGAGTGTTGAAAGGGGGAACACTTACATTTTCTGCTTTGCATACTTCTTCGTCCTTTCAGGATTTCCATAGTAAGCATGTCGTACCTGTAAAAATTTTTTAAATAGATATCTTTGGAAAAAAAAAAAACAAAAAAGAAAAACACTTGAAGAAAATACTTCAAAATGTTAACAGAGGTGATTGTCTCTCGGTGAAGACGTTAGATATCCATGCATCTTTATATTATTCTGTATTTCCAAATTTGACTACAATGAGAATGTGTTATTTTTATATTTAGGAAAAAGAATTCCCTCGTACCCCTCTTCCCCCTGCAATAAGGAAAAGAAAGATTCCAGTCCTGTTCATCTAATGAGGTTCAGAATGTCAGAATTATTTCCATTCTTCTTCTTTTACAGAGCAACAGCCTTCGGCATTCTCAATGGATTATGCAAATTTGGCGCCATCCTGGGAAACACCATATTTGCTTCTTTTGTTGGGATAACCAAAGTGGTCCCCATCCTTCTGGCTGCTGCTTCTCTGGTTGGGGGTGGCCTGATTGCCCTTCGACTGCCAGAGACTCGAGAGCAGGTCCTGATGTGAACCACCTATGGGAAAAGGAAAGGTCAAGAGAATCTTGTCCAGGACACTAAAATGCATCCACACTTCCTGCCTATCACGGTCCAGAGGGCACCTCGGATAACACGCGAGGAGAAGTTGACTTTGTGACCCCTAGTTTAGGACCCACTTCAGCTGTCAATATGTTTGTAACTCAGGTGACTGTTTTGGGGGTGCCCTGAGCCACCCTTAGAATCACAGAGCTGCGTGTTTAACTTCAGGTCTTCCCAGTCCAAGGCAGGGAGAGGATTCTCCAGTGAGTGCACACACGATGCGAGGAGTAAGCATTTCTCTAAGTCAAGTGCAAGGACTTACTTGCATTTCAAAAGGAATTAGAGGGTAAGAAATACCCAAGCTCCTCCATAAAGCTCCTTGGAGCCCAACAACTTAACAAATCAACTTGGCTGGAAGTTAGAGTCATTATACGAAGATTGGGCTTGAAGTACAGGATACATATATTTTTGCATTTAAAAGTATCACCTATCATATTTTCCACTCAAATACTGGCATGGTAGCATTGAGAATACTCTGATCTGGAAAGCCAAATATTTGAGCAACATCTATAGAGATCTACTTTTCTCCTAAGTCTCCTAGGCTTTCCATGATAATTAGGTGATACATTTAAGAAGGATATTTATTTCTGTTTTGCTCTATTCAAAGAAATTGAATGGGTTAGGTATTCTGTAAACTAAGTTTGTATATAACTTTATTTGGGTTTAATTTCCCCATCTGGTATCTGCAAATGTTGCCAGCATTTTAGCCATATTTTGGGAGAACTTGGTGTTTGAGGTCCCAGGAAATGAGTTCTGATCAAATGAAATGCAAGCACAATTTCTTACAGCCATTTAACTTTCTGCTGGGAGGATGTACTTAACAAACTCACGTTGTGCAGTCCGCTTAATCCAGGCACTTTGTTTGTGCAGTTGGAGTGAGTAGTTACTTCTCTCTCTTACACAGATGACTTGTGAAACTCAAGCTTACCATCTTCAGTGCTGGCATTTTACTTTGCCACTCACCCCAAAACAACGTGAGATGTGTTCAGTGGCCTCTGGTACTCTTTCTGGCAAGAATCAAACAACATGGGGACTGAGGGAGGGATGGGGAAGTGTAGCCACAGTTCTTCCAAGTGTAAATACTTTTTGTTTGTTCTAGCGGTAAAATGCAAATGCAATCCATATTTGTGAGAATGGTCGGGTCTCATGAGAAATCTATGCTATGTGCCCAGGGCTTTTGAAACAGAGTCCATTGGAGTGGGAGTTAGGGAGTGTAGTGGATGCCAAATATGTCTTTCTTCAGTGCTTAAGAGAACTCTTTCCTGAAATCCAATTTTGAACATAAACAGGGGTGTGGGTTGGGGGAGGAGCCTAGGACAAACCTCTCTGATGAAGGTCAGCAATAGACTGAAGTCTTGACTGCATGGAAGAGGAACAACATCAGAAGTGTCTGACAATGGAGGGGACAGTGAGCTATGCACAACCGCCAGTGGAGGTGAACTTGAACCTGCCCAGGCCGAATGAACATCAGCCTGCAAGAACTAGTTCTTTGAATTGATTTGCAATGCTCTCAATGGCTATAAAGTGCCACATTTTCCCTGTCAGAGATCTCCAAAAATTTCAAACAGAAGAATAATGGCTGCATCGAGTGTTTTCTCAGTTTTGGAGAAATGCTTAGGTCCTATGATAGCTTCGGGACATCTTTCTGTAATTTTCCTCAATTAATGGGTTGGTAGGGGTAAATCTTATGACACCTTTCCACCGTCGATTTGTGATCAGTTTTAATGGTTAAAATGTTTACTCTGCTTCTGTCAACCCTCACCTTTTTATTTACACCCCTCCCTTTTTTTCTGTACAGGGAGAGAAGACATATCGACTCTGACTGGACACCCTGATTCCTCCAAATATATATACCACTGTGTATTAATCTTTCCCTCAGTGTTTTATAGGGGTGCCTAACATAATGCTGTGTCAATAATGAAAGGCTTGATGTAATATAGTTGTAATTTACCTTCCATATGAATGCAGTGGTTAGGTTCATAAAAGAGAATTGTGTGAGTCTGGGATTACCACATCTAAAACATTATTCTTTAATGGGATAATACAATTCATTGAACAGCTACCACTTAAAAAATTTGCAGGACAGTTAGAGCCTGCATTTCTAGTTAAGATGGATCTTGTAAATTTAAAATAGGATTAACTTTTGAGTGCTGGGGTGGCTGCAATAATTTGGGGGCTAACTCCATTTGGTTTCCAAGCTCTCACTTCTGCATTATCTTTACGGGTCTTTAAACCAGCCACCTAACCAATCAAGGGCAATTCCCATCTGATCTATCACTCAGGCTTTTGTAAAGAGTGCAGCCAAGCTCTGCAGACTTTTCCCATGAAGGATTGTCTAGCACGAGTACCTGGCTACTTAAATGCTGTCACTCCTGCTGAGATAAATGCGTCTTTAAAAATAGTCTCTGTGGCAGGTCACTGGGGGGCAATGTACAGCATCTGGCCATCCACTTCTTTTTCATTTCATGTTCTACCCCAAGAGACTCCCGATGTCGGCTGTGGAGGGTTAAAAGGATGAGGCTCTCCTTTGTTTAGCAAATCTGTTCACAGTTCATGATGATGTATTTTATGATGCCAAGCTTGGAGATAGTTGCTTTCCGTACTCCCAGCTGTATTGTGTCATCTCCTGATACTGATTTTTGATCTTTTGTTTTATTAAAAATAATTAGTGAAAGAGGTGTGCCTATCTGTGAAGTTTGTAGTACATTATCCTGAAGTTATGTAGCAACCCCCAACCCCAGCGTTCCCTGCTACCTTGTGTTCATGAAAACTAAATAATAAAAATAACTGTAAGAAAACCTTAAGAACTGGGGTTAGAGATTATTTTCAGGCACTAGGGTCTCTTCTGTATTCCTAAATTGATTGAATCAGCAAGGAGAAACATCGAGAATCGCTTCCTTCAACTTTTTATTTTGCAACATGGGGACCTCAAGAGGTTAAATGATGTGGCCCAGGTTACATGTAATGTGAGGAGAGGGTGACAAGGCCTGAGGTGATGCTCTTGTGACAATTCTGCGGAAGCCTGCAGTTTGGGGAATGGGACAATGTGGCACATATTCTCCGTTCCCTGAGACCATTCATTGACTATCCCTTGGTGGTTTTACTAGAATGAGAGGAAGCATCAGTTTAAACGTAAAAAAGATTAGTATTCATTTATTCATTCATTCATTCATTCAGCAAATCCTTATTGAGCCCTGACTGTGGGCCAGTCCCTGTGCCAAGTCCTGGGGACATAGTGATGAAAAAACTGATCACAGTTTCTGCCTCCTGCCTCATTCCGCTTACAGGGAGTAGGCAAGATGGATATTAAATTGGCCATAAACACTGAGGACAATGACCTTACAATCCGCAAAATGCACCTTTCGTTTGCAAAAGGATTGCTACTACTTTACTTGTCAGCTGTGGATTTCCAAATGTAGTGGCTCCCTCCTCTTTTTTTTTTCTTTGAGGAGTGTACCCTTTTTTGTATCTTTATAAACTAGGTAAGGGAAATGATGCACTTGCCTGTTTTCTACAGACCTAATCGATTTTTACCTAATCAGTTTTACAGAAAGTGTTACATGGAAGAAGAGATAGGGGCCAGGAATGCAAGAGGGACATTGGTGAGTGGGGTAAGAATCCCAGTAGCCCTGGAAAAGGTATCTCCACTTCTACATCTGGCTTTTCTAGGAGGCATCTGTGCTAAATGACCTGGGATTGTGTTGGATGGCATACGACTGAAAGTTCAAAGAAACCAATTTATAATAAGTTTACAGTTTAGGAAGAAGAATTCCCTTTCATCCCTCCTCCCCTGCAATAAGGAAAAGAAAGAGCCCAGTATCACCTAATTATCGTGGAAATTATTTTACTCTCATATGAAGGGAGTCTGGAGGAAGGAAAGCCAGGGCTGGTGTGGCTGCCTTTTGATCCCTGGGAGCACACTCCTGCCTTCAGACTCCTTGATCTTTAGTGCAGTTTCCATCACTGAGGCTGCCTCATGGGCTAAGATGGCTATTGAAGCACTGATCCTCGCATCCACATTTCAGGCAGGAAGCAGAAGGAAGGGCGATGGGCAAAGGGGCTGTGCTTTGCAGCCGAGCCAGCCTCCCTTTGCTGCAGAGGAGGCAGGGAAATGTGGTATTTACTGGGAACATTGTCGCCCCTCCTCCAAATTGAGGGTCTTGGCTCCAAGGATGAAAGCCGGAAAGGATAGGTGGATCAGTGCTTCTTAAACTTTTGCATGCATCAGAATCACCCAGAAAGATGTTAAAACTCACTCTGCAGGGCCCTACCCCCAGAGATTTGGATTCAGTAAATCTGGGGTGGGGTCTGAAGAATCTACATTTTTTAACAAACTCCCAGGTGATATAGATGGTGTCAATTCTCAAGCCATATTTTGAGTAGCACTGACATGCTTCTAATAGGTAGTACTTTCATTTGTCAGGGAAGTTCTATTGCTCTCATAACTTAAAACCAACCCAACCAGAAGCTCACAAAAACTAGCAACCCATGAAAAATGATCATCATTTCCCTAGAGCTCTGAGACAACTAGTGGTAGTGCAACAGTAACCCAAAAATGTCAATGAAAAGATTTCCTTCCCCAGAAACTGCTTGGTTTCACTCAGGTCCTGTCCTTATGGGTCTGCGTCTGGTTGCAGGACTTGAAGTATTTTGGAAGCTTAGCAAAGGGTGAGCCCTTTCCCCTGGGGGTTGCTGATCTTTGTTTTGGCCATTTCCACCTGGTGAAGATTTTCATAGACAAATATGCTTGTGGCATCTTGTAATTCATTGTGCCTTATGATGGGCCTCTGATTCTATAAGCTTCCGCCTAGCTAGGGATCCACTGGGGTGATCAAGATGTGACTGGATGTGAACCTGACCTGCTGACAGTCCACCTAAACTTGCCTAGAAATGTCTCTTAAAAAAGGATGAAAAGCCTCCTCCTTTAGACAAGGAAGACAGAGTGGGGTAAATTTCTCTACATAGATCTCATTCGAAAACAAATTTACAGAATGCAGAATGGCTACTGTGTGTCTTGTGCTATGCTAGGTCGGTCTCTCTACGTGGACTTTGACCCTGTCCAAAACATTGTGCTTTTGTGCATAGTTGTGTCACATTTAGGCCCAGCCCTAAGAACAGTTTGAAAATAAATCACATACAGCCTTTGATTGTGAGGCAAGCTTAAAGTACATTTTGTTTGATTTGCAGAGGCATGGTGAGGAATTTATAGGCATGGCTGTTGTGGCAGCAGTGAGATTTCCAAAAAGATGAATGATGATATGAAACAGACTGAAGCTATCTCAGAAATGTTAAATGGAGAAACAAAAGTTGTTATAGTCATTGCTAATTACAGAATGAGCAAGAGATTTATTTAGCAGGACCATACTATGCCCCTTGGAAGGTTCAGTTTATGAGCTGGAGCACAAGGATTTACTGTCATTTCACCTGAAAATACACATTTAGCTGTCCATTTACCTTTAGTCCTACTGACTTAAAATGTTTTAAAATTTCAGAAACCATTAATATGTATTCCTTTAGAAAGCAAAGCTCTTTCAGAAGCTGCCCTCTACCAAAGTTAATGTGGTCACCACATTTGATGATTTTGCTGGGTAGGAAGGTTTATTTAATCACAGCTACTGTCACTCAGGAGGATGAGCCATTCAAAAACGATGGCCCTGTCCTCCGCTTCTTACCTACCACATATAATCTCAGTAATTCAGATTTCTCTAAATCAGCATTAGTGATCATTTCAATAGGGTATGAACAAAAGGCCTATAAAAATAGCTTTCCAGCTCGCCACCAAAAATGCAAAAAATGGTAAGTATGTGAGGTAATGCATGTGTTAAATAGCTTGATTTAGTCACCCTACAATGTGGGTGCGTATATATACAGACATATGTATATATACACATTATGTTTTACACCATAAATATATAGAAATTTTACTAGTCAATTAAAACTACAAATAAAGTGGCTTTCCAGAAAAATTAGATATTGGACTCTATTACAAAGGAATTGCATAAAAATACTTACAAACATAACTAAAAGCAGTTGATGAGCAAATTACAAATGACTGTTTTTTATTAAAGCATTCCTCCAAAAGAAAGGGAAAGCAAATTCCCTAGACACCCAAAATACTGAAAGTGACAAAACAATACCTCTTTAAAATGTATTTTACGGTATATTGATTGATATTCGAATGGTTTTAAGTAGGATAATTTTCCAAAACCTAAATGCTACATATTTTACAGTGGAAATATCAACCTTATCATGAGCTAAAGATTTGCAGTCAGAATGTTGGTAGTGCATTGCTAAGTTATGACAAGTGTCACAGGACAAGGATATTTGGTAGGTATCCTTAAATATATAGATGCTTACCAGTAGGTTTAATAGATGATTGCTGAAAGGTAGTCCAACTTTTTATTTCATTTTTTAATTTTAATTTAATTTAATTTTATTTTTTGAGACAGAGTCTCACTCTGTCATCCAGGCTGGAGTGCAGTGACGCGATCTTGGCTTGCTGCAACTCCACCTCCTGGATTCAAGCGATTCTCCCACCTCAGCCCCCCAGGTAGCTGGGATTACAGGCATGCACCACCATACCTGGCTAATTTTTGCATTTTTAGTAGAGACAGGGTTTCGCCATGTTGGCCAGGCTGGTCTCGAACTCCTGACCTCAAGTGATCTGCCCGCCTCAGCCTCCCAAAGTGCTGGGATTACAGATGTGAGCCACTGTGCCCAGTCCCAACTTTTTAAAATTAAATTTTGGGGAAGTTCATGGAGATATTTTTGACGTATAAAAATAATTTTAAAAACCCTTCCATAGTGTGTGCATATATACACACAACTTTCGGTTTAATATACTTGCCATGCATTAGTCAGTTTTGATTCAGGTTACATAAGGGATAAAATATAAAAAGACGTTTTAAAGTTTGAAATATGTGCTAAGTAGTCAGAGAGAGATTTGGCAGTTTTGTCACATTTCAAATGGGCCAAACATTAAAATAACTTTTCCATGAATTTCAGGTTTCAAGGAAGGAGGCATATCTAAGGCTATTTTTTGTGTGTGAGATTTGGTCTCAGTTTTTTGGTCCATCTGAATCCTGGAGGTCCCCAACTCTACCAGACCAAAAGGGTGTCTCTATTTTTTGTTATTACTTCTCTGTTCTTGATGTAATGAGTTAAGTAGATGAAAGAGATTAAGGGGCAGGGAAGGGCTCTTAAAAGTTTAATGGTTCAACTTTCCATAGTGATTCGTGCTTGTGAATCTTCTTCCTCTTCTATTTCAAAGTAGCCAAAACTTGGAAAGTTCAAATTAATCTTTGGACTCCAAAGAGCAATTCTGAAGGATTAACAGGTTTCATTCTCTCTAGTGGGAGGTGGCCTAGACAGGTGCCCGTTTTGGGGAGAGGTGAGAGTACCCAGATGTGGGTGACTATTCCGTTCTTCCCTGAATGTCAGGCCAGTGGTCTTGAATCATTCCCACAGCAACTGCTACAAAAGTGACTATCTTAATGCTTTGACTAGATGGGATACTTCTAGCTTTTCAGAGGTGAGCTGTTGAGTAGTAATGTCCGCTACAACAATACGCTCCCGAAATGGTGGTTCCTAAGAGCAAAGTCAATTAATACAATTTCTCCAGGTATCTAGCTGTCTCCAGGTGTGTGGTCCCATGAAGCACTCTAAGAACTGTAAACAATACTTCATAGGTATAGAAGGCATTTGTAATACTGCTGGTTCAAATGTGCTGACATGTAGCCAGTGGAGGAAGATGTTTCTTTGGAAGCCTGCCATCTTTCTGTAATGCACCTTCAACCTGTGATGATTAAGAGTCATTATATTTCCCAGTCCCAAGTCATATCGACCAGTTCTGTGGTCCTATGGCTAAGTGGAGGACACAATCCCAGGCTGTGAGTCATGAAAAGAGGGTGCAGGTTATAGGCAGAGGAACCCATTAGCCAGTTTACAATGACTTGTCAACTGACCAGATATAGCTTGACCATATGTCCATGTAGAGTTGCTCATATTAGTCTGTAAATAATTCTATGCATAGTGAATGCAGCTACTGAATTATTAAACTGAGGCTATAAATGTGAACTGACAAAACCCACTTTTGGTCTCTCTTCATATTTTTCATGCTCTCATTTCTCTTTCCCTTCAGATGTTTTTCCATCTGACTGTCACTGGATAGTGGAATTGCTCTGATTACAGATGTCTTTTTTGTTCTTTGGTATATTAAAATAGTAGTAACAGTTGATCTGGTGACTGGTGAATATGGTTTAATCTTTAATACCTTGTGATCCAGATACTTAGCAAACACACATGAAATTTACTAAATGACCAGCACTGCGATAAAGACTTTTAAAGCCTATCCCCTTTAACCTTCATAATAACTTAATGAGTAAGTGTTATTTTCTTCCTTTTAGAAATGGGGAAACTGGAGCACAGGAAAGTTACATGCCAAAGACCAGTAGCTACAGACCGAGTATACCTTATCCCAAATGCTTGGGACCACAAGTGTTTTGGATTTCCAGTTTTTAAAGATTTTGGGATATTGGCATTATACCTACCAGTCGAGCATCCCAAGTCTGAACATTTGATATCTAAAATGCTCCAATGAACATTTTCTTGGAGTACATGTTGGCGCTCAAAAAGTTTTGAATGTGGGAGCATTTCGGATTTTTGACTTTTGGATTTGGATTTGGAATGCTCAACCTGTTTTCAGAGTCAGAGCCAAGGTCTGAGTGCTCATCACCTGGCATATAGTGTGGTATAATCATCCCACCAAACTTCTTCCAAAAGAAGCCTGGGTCATCTGCTGCAGATGCTTCTGGGCCACTAGGCCAATATTAACCAAATTATTACAGACACCATCTTAACTGTAGAAGATCCCACAAGACTGTGACCTAATAAAACCCTCATTTTCCCTATGCATTGTGACTAATACAGTATGTGATACATTGTAGGTCTCAATAGATGATGAATAGACAGATGAATGAGCACATGAGTTGAATGGTGAAGAGCAAGTGAAGTGTCATATTTAAAAGAGTTAACTCCCGGATTGATTCAAATGCGGACCTCACACTGCAGCTGTAACTCTGGGTCCGGGTCTTCGTGACTCCTGCTTTGCTGAGCTTTAAAACTTTAGTGACTGGATGATGGCAAGATCTGGGGGGTCCAGAGGAGGAAACTTGTTCTGGAGTGGTGATGCTGGTTGTCAGAGGGCTGAGGGTGGTGGCCTTTTGCAAACTGGTATGGAAGCATTTCAGTATTTTAACAAGTATGGAAGTAACAATATGAATTTTCCAAATAGAAACTTTGGAGGCCAGGTGCAGTGGCTCACACCTGTAATCCCAGCATTTTGGGAGGCCAAGGCAGGTGGATCACTTGAGGTCAGGAGTTCGAGACCAGTGTGGCCAACATCGTGAAACCCCATCTCTTCTAAAAATACAAAAATTAGCTGGGCGTGGTGGCACATGCCTGTGATCCCAGCTACTTGGGAGGTTAAGGCAGGAGAATCTCTTGAACCTGGGAGGTGGAGGTTGCAGTGAGCTGAGACGGTATGTGAGTCTTGGTTGGACCCAAGAAAGAGAATACACTCCAGCCTGCGTGACATAGTGAGATTCCATCTCAAAAAAAAAAAAAAAGAAAAAGAAAAGAAACCTTGGGCGCCACAACAAGTCAGTCCCAGTGCAATATCCTCACTTGACGATGTTTCCAAGCTCCTACCCAGGCTGCTGAGACACATCACTAATTGAAAAACTTTGTGAAGTTGGGTTTTTGTTTCAACCAGGTATACTTTTTTGCTTTATTCCCATACCAACACTAGAGGGCAGTAGCTACCTTGAAGATGTAAACAAGGTTTCTCCAAGGTTGGCCAGCCCTCTCTCCCCGCCTCTGCCAAGGGGAATAAACGGCTTTTGTAAAGCCTGAGTATTGCCCCTCTGTTGTTTACAATGGGTCTGAATGTGGAGATGATTCCAGAAGGCATTTGCTGGAGGGCCTGGGATGTCCTTTAACCATTGATAATATGCTCTTGTCTGAAAGATGGAAACTTTCCCATCAACTTTAGAGGAATTGTAGATTCAGCAATCATTTATTAAACTTGGGGATGGGAACACCCTGCACCATCTTAGCAGATGACTGGCTTTTAATCCATGCTTATTTAATTGGAACTTCACCATTTACTGTTGCTAGTTAATTTTCTATAGGCAAAAAATTTCTTGGTGTCCCCTGGGATTCTGTAAGGACAATGTGCTATGAATGAGAATTCAGAAGGGAGTGGTGGTTTGTGTATTCATAAGGTGTCTACTCAAAGATTGAACTCTTCCATACATTGGGTGAAAGTTCCTGGCGTTAACTGTGTTAACTAGTCACTGTCCTAGCTGAGCTCAGGGGAGCAGATGTTTTCAGCACAATGGATCCATTCAAAGGCAGTAAAATATACTAGGAGAAGCTCAGTTTGGAAGCCCTGAAGTTCTTGGCTCCAGCCTTAACTTCTGTGACCTGAGGAAAGGCTGTGAGAGCCTGTACTGGTTGCTTAACCTCATTTTCCTTATCTTTAAAACAGAAGAGGCAGACACAATGGCTGTAGGGTCTCTCCAAGTTTTGATTTCTATAGTAAGAACAATATCACTTGGGCATGCATATAAAGCAAGACGCAGAAATATAATTTCCTGTATGTGAGTCTTGGTAGGTCACAAGAAAGGAAGTGCATGCCATGTGAGCTCTGTTTCATTTGGAGACACTTGGCAGGGTGCACTGTTCTTTGATTACTCCTCACCAGTGGTTTCCACAGAGGGAGCAAGGAGCAGGTGATCTGCCAGTGTAATATGAAAGGCAATCTAGGCTCAGGGCTAGCTTAAAGGAAAAAGGAAAGGAGGTATCCACCGGGAAAATGGAGTTAGTTTTATATTCAAATCTTACCTGAGATGCCAACAAAGTAATGAGAGAAAACTGCATTTAGCTATATCAGTGGAGGCTAAAAGAAGATAATCAGAGAGACCAGGAAGCAACCTACTGCAGCAGGAGAGCGAGAGAGGGAGGGAGGGAGAGAGAGAAGGGGGAGAGAGTGAGAGAGTGAGAGAGAGAGAGAGAGAGAGAGATGAAGAGAGAGAGGAGAGAGAGAGGGAGGGAGAGAAAAAAGAGAAACACAGAAAAAAATGAGACAGAAAGGAGAGAGCGAGGGAGAGAAAGGAAAGGAGAGAGAGATATGGAGAGAGAGAAAGAGAGAGGAAAAGGTGAGAGAGAGAAAGAAGGAGAGAGAGAGGGAGAGGAAGGGGGAGGAGAGGAGAGAAAGAGAGACAGAAAAAGAGAAAAAGGGAGAGAGAGAAAACAGAGAGGGAGAAGGAGGGAGGGAGGGAGAGAGAAAACAGAGGGAGAAGGAGGGAGGGAGGGAGAGAGAAAAAGACAGAGGGAAAAGGGAGAGAGGGGGAGTGGGAAGGGGGGGTGACAGAGAGGGAGAGGGAGAGGGAGAGGGAGAAGGAGAGGGAGAGGAATTGATTTGTGGTGGGAAAGTCCTGGGTTTAAATCTTGGCTCCACATGGGTAAGCGTGGGCAGGTGAGGGAGCTCCCTGAGCCTTCTTTTTCTCACCTATTATTCATAAACGTGAGTTGCCTCTCCTCTCCTTCTTTTTCCTCGAATCTATAGTTCTAAGGAAAAAAAAGTGTTTCATGTTTCATGCATTCAATAGAAGCTTTTTCCCCTGGTGCTGAATAAGTAGAAAAGCCACCAGAAAGTGTAGTGAAAGAATGAGGGTACTCTAAGTCTGGCTTGAAGGGATCTCACCATTTCCAGAATGTTCCACAACTAAAGATGAGCACACAGAGAAGGATACCAGAAAAGACAGATGGATGAGGGACCTGGAAATTATCTTCATGTGAGTCCTGGCATGTTTCCTGAAATGGACCTTCCTGGCATTAGTTTGCATGAAAGAATTATTTTTCACTGGAGTGGAACAGACACCAAATAGCAATGGTGATGATGTGGAAGGATCACCTCCACGTGGCTTTGTAGGGGATAGTAATATCAATGTGGTGAACCAGGGCGGGTAGAATAACATGGAAAAAACACTTACAGGCAGATGTTTGTCACTCCTTGTGAACTTTCAGAAATAACCAGGTGAAACCCTAATGGAATTAGAAAACCTTTATTAATAGCCAGGGAAAAGCACTAGGAATCACAGGTGATTACTGTAAATGAGACCCGGTTTACAGGTGACCACATGCTATGTAAAGAATGAAGGAAATTGAGATTTATTCCATGAAATAGAGATGTAGGGAGACTGAATGAAGTTTAGCAGAAATTATGCCTCTTTCAAAATTCTGTTTTTCAGGTCTCATTGAGTCTGAGTTAATACGTGAGACACCAATAGGCTGGTTTAGAATTACATGTCTTTATGATTTCATCTTTATGTATTTACTTTTTGGGGTTGCCTCATATTAAAGAACTTCAGTTTCATTTTGTCAAAGGAACTTCAGCAAGTGAAAACATAGACTATCCACTAATCTTGCATAAAAAATCAATATTGTATTTGCATCGACTTCTCAGATCTAATTTACACTGCATATAGGGTATCCCCCAGGGAAGCTTAGCCCAAAGGAAAGAAGTTGAAGAGAAGAGGAAGAGAATGATTTGGATGAGGAGGGAAGAACACAGAAGGGGAGGAGGCCAGGTCATGGATCAAGGCCAGGTCAGAAGGGGACAGCTGGTGGTACACATAGAAGCAAGAGGAAGGTCATCATGAGAAATTCTAGGACTGCAGAAGGAGAATGTGTTTAGAGATTCTGATTCCTCCAACAGGGGGAAACAGAAAAAGTCCAGAATCTTAAATAATGGGCTTGGGTCAGCCTCATGTATTCCATCAAGTCAGAGGGAGACAGGGTGTGTGTCTGAGGATCCAGGCAGAGTTTCAGGTGACGTAAATCAAGCCCAGTTGATAGTAGTTGAAGAAGATTCTAGAGAAGGAAATAGGAAATTGCATCCCTGGGTCAGAAATGGGCAGTCAGGTCTTTACTACTATACCCTCAAGAAATGACTGTGAATTCCAGAACGGCATCTTCCTACCTCTGCCCTACCCATTACTTACTCTCTTGCAGGGTATGAGATACTTGCTGTGCACCACCCCACGTGCTCTTGGCTTTGCCTCTTACTTAAATGGCTGCTGCTGTGGCAGTCAATCTATGCAGGCTTTGATAAGCTTCCTGCAGCCTGGGCCTCAGGGATTTTTGCCACACAGCGTGGCATGCCCAAAGAATTGCTCAATACTCACAAATGCTCAGCTGTGAAATGGAGGGGAGCTTATGTCTCTTGGGAGACCCCTGGACCAATGTGGGGCAGGATCTGATCAACAAATGTCTTCCTTCCCTTTTTTACTCCAGAGACTTGGTTGTGACTTCTCAGGTGATTCCATGAGTTGTAAGTGGCCCCAGAGTGAGGGCCCATTGGAGAATGCAAATGCATCCTGGTATCGGCTTGCTTTCCCTCCTGCTCTCTCTGTCCTCAGCCCTGCTGCCTAGAATCACCCTTTCAAAGAAACTACTGTCACATAAGCCTTTATCTCAGGCTCTACTCTGGGTAACCCAGACTAGAAAAACAACAGACCAAGAGAGTGAGAGGAGATGGGGATGTCTTCCCTGGAGGGCTTCTTGAATTCAGCAAGTCGCTGCAGGGAGCAGGGGCTTCTCAGAACAAATGGTGAGACTTTCCCCATCCTTTCCTTTGGAGGGTGGTGAATACCTGGGGCAGGTACCTCTCTGGCTAATGATATTCCTTTTATAGGAGACATTTTTCTGCTTTTCAGAGATCATTTCACATAAAACTCAGACTTTGGGACTTAAAGTCCTACTCTCTTTTCTAGACCAATGACTCCCTAATTCTCCATGGTTTCATTTTAAGACCCAGAGTGCACATTTGCCCACTGACTTGGTCTCCTGCCCCTAAATGTGGATCTATTCTTTATTATTCCCCTGAAATCAGTCTCCTGAGAACTGGCTGCCCCAACCCAGGTGTGGCCTGGCTGATGCAAATACAGGGGAATTCTTGCCTCTGGTAGTTTGAGATTCAGTGCTTGGTCAGTTAATGGGGACCCAGATTATAGAATGCAAGTCTTTGCTTTCAGGAAATTCAATGACTATGTTGGAAGCACTAATTACCTGCCTTAAAAGCCAACATTATTAGCCAAGAATAATTATTACTGCAAGGAAAAGGAAGACAATCAGGAAGGAACACATCTTTAAAGCCACTTTCAATTTCAACTCGCCTTCTAGCGGAGGGGGAAAGGTGCAAATCCTTATTCTCCTCTCTATTAAAGAGGAAGTCTTCAACTGTAAGCAATCTGCCACTGAATCCCATTTATATTTTTTACCTGTGGTGTGAATAGCAATTAGATGTAGTGACAAAAACACAACATGTGGAGGTTCATACAACTTTGGTATTTGTTATTTTAAGTTCCTTTTCAGGATATAAATGATTATTGGAGTTTGAGTGAGTTATGGTTGGTGGGTGAAGCATGTGAAGTGTGTGTGTGTGTGTGTGTGTGTGTGTGTGTGTGGTGGGGGGTAGCATAGGGAGGCTTCGTGGTTACTATGGCTACACCACACAACTCCCCTGACAACTTGAACAGGGTGTAAGGGCAACAAACAGGGGGAGTTGGAAAAGCATACAAATGAAATCAGAGGGGGTTACAAATTTCCAAACTGGAAGACTGTATTTCCTTAAATACCTCTACCATCTGGGCACATTCTCTTTTAAGATTCTGTACTCCAGATGCATTTTTGTCAAACAAAGCAGAGTTATCTTTAGTAATATAAAATTAAGGGACCAATGGCTGAGCGTAACAATTCTAAAGAAACCTTGGGATTGGCCATAGAGTGATGCCTGATTTAGCTGGCATTGTTGGGTCTCGGTGCTACATAAATAAAATAACCCCTGTAATGGGAGCTACTTTGTTAAACTAGGATGGATGAGTGGGTCAGTGGGAAGATTCTCTTTATTATTCTCCTTTAATGTGCCTCCAACGCTGCACCTGCCACGTCTCTTCTAGGTCTGCCTTGGCCCCAAAACCCACCAAACTCTGTGGGGAGATAACAAAAGGAAGGATGTGAGGATGAAGGGTAACCTTGATGACTCTAATGCTGTTTTCCACTCTCCTCTCTCCTTCCACACAGGCCTAGCTCATGGGTAATCGGATGGAGGAGAGGATGAAAGCAAGTGAAACTTCCTCCTTCCTTCAGGCCACAACAGCCAGATAGTCTCTTGCTTATGTGACATACAGTTCGTGGTTAATTCACTGCTTATCCCTCTTTGTCTATTGCTCCATCCTTTTCTTAACTCAACAGAGACTTCTATTTTTGTCTCTACTTTTTAAAATCTTAATTTTTAAAAGTTTTGTGGAGGTAAAATTCACATAACATAAAATGAACCGTGTGAAAGGACAGGTTGAGTATTCCCTTATTTGAAATACTTGGGACCAGAAGTGTTTCAGATTTTGGATGTTTTTGAATTTTAGAACATTTGTATGTACACAATGAGATATCTTGGGGATGGGACCCAAGTCTAAACATGGGATTAATTTATATTTCATATACACCCTATATGCATAGCCTAAATGTAATTTTTATAATATTTTTAACAATTTTATACAGAAAATAAAGTTTGTGATAAGTACTTTACGTGCAGAATTTTCCACCTCTGGTGTCAAGGTAGCACTCAAAAAGCTTCAGATTTCAGAGCATTTCAGATTTTGAATTTTTGAATTAGGGATGCTCACCCTGTATAGCTTTCAGTTGCGTTTAGTATATTCTCTGTGTTTCACAATGAACATCTCTATTTCATTCCAAAACATTGTTACCACCTCAAAAGGAAGCCTGGTCCCCGCTGAGCTATCACTCCCCACTTCCCCCTTCCTCCGCCCCTGCCAACCACTAAAACTTTTAATTGTAGTATAAAATATGTGCAGAAAAATGTGCAGGTCATATGTGTGCAGCTCAATGACTTTCAACAGGTGGTCACACCTGGGGTCCCCTGAGCTCAGATCAAGATGGAATCTTAGCAGCTCCTCCTGTGGCCCCTCTCACTTCTAGCCCAACTACCAGAGAAGCCACTATCCTAATCATGGATCGTGTGTGCGTTTTTGAGCTTTCATCACATGGGCTCCAACCTTATGTTCTCCTTTGAATCTGGCTTCATATCTTCATCAGTGTGTTTGTGTGGTTACGGTTTGCTTATTCTCTTCACATCTTCATCAATATGTATGTATGATTGTGTTTTGCTTATTTTCATTACTGTATTGTATTTCCTTGGGCAAATTTACTCTAATTTGTTTGCTGGGTGAATATACTTCACTTTACTTATCTATTCTATTGTTTCGTGGTGCCTAGTTTCCCTCTTTAGGACTGCAGGACAAATTCCCCTGCTGTCTCAGCGGAGGAGAGCTGCTTTGCCCAGGTCACACTCCTTTGCTGGGCAGTCCACATCCAGTGCTGTTTGACATGTGGGGTATGAAGGCCTAGCCCCGTCACCCTAACTTGGGACAACTAGGAAGCGCGATCCCAGATTCAGAGCTCTCCCGTGGGGGTCAGCTGAGGCCATGATGACCTGCATTGCAGCCCACCCAGCTTCTCTCTGCCCAATTCTACTCCCTCCCCTCCCGCCATGGGTGACGATTCTTTAGTTAATGTCCTGCATGTGAGCATTGCTTTCTGGGTAGCAGTGGGCTTTGGATCATTTGTAATATTTTGCTTTCACGAAGTGGTGCTGCTACGAACATTCTGGTACAGGTGTTCTGGTGAAGATGTGTGTGCATTTCAGTGGGGTATGTATCTCAGAGTGGAACTGCTAAGTTTTAGAATCAGCACTCACTCAACTTTAATAGATGGTGCCAAACAAAGTAAAGTGGTTGCACCAATTTACCTTCTTGTCAGGAGTCCTAGTTGTTTCACATCCTCACCAACATTTAGTTCTCTTTTATATGTTAGCTAGTATAATAGGCGTGTCATGATATTTCAATTAATGTGGTTTTTTTTTTTTTTTTTTTGAGATTGAGCCTCTCTCTTGTCACCCAGGCTCGAGTGCAGTGGTGCAATCATGGCTCCCTGCAACCACCACCTCCAAGATTCGAGTGATTCTCCTGATTTAGCCTTCCTAGTAGTTGAGATTACACATGCATGCCATCATGCCCACCTAATTTTTGTATTTTTAGTAGAGATGGGGTTTAGTTATGTTGGCCAGGCTGGTCTGAAACTCTGGACCTCAAGCCATCCACCTGCCTTGGCCTCTCAACATGCTGGGATTACAGGCTTGAGCCACGGTGCCCCGCCTTCAATGTGGTTTTAATTTGCACTTGCATTGCAGCCTATATACTTTTTAGGCACCTCTCTTGAGCCATTGGGCAGATACCCCTTTTTTAAGACTAAATATTTTTTAAGAGCAGCTTTAGGCCCACAGCAAAATTGACAGGAAGTATAGAGATTTCCCATATAACGCCTGCTCCTACATCTGCATAGCCTCCCCCCATTATCAACATCCCCCAACAGAGTGGCACATTGACACATCAGTATCACCCAAAGTCCACGGCTTACCTCAGCGTTCTCTCTTGGTGTTGTACATTCTGTGGGTTTGGACAGATGTGTAATGACATGTATCCATTATTATAATAGCATGCAGCGCATTTTCACTGTCCTGAAAATCCTCCTTGGTCTGCAGACACTCTTTATAGTGATCACATCCCCCTTCGTCCAAGACAGGCATACATTTTCTTGTGCACCATTGGGACAAACACTTAGTAATTTTATTTTTTTATTTAGGAAAACTATAAATATCATGTGCCATAATTATCATTATAAGTATATAGTTCCATGGTCACAAATACACTTAAATTCTTTTTTCCCCTTCATTCCCCCAAGGTATTTATTACTTTTAATACCTTTCTACCTACTGGGTACAGGTAAGACCGGTATGGTTTTATAGCGGACTGGTAATATTGTTGACTTATTAAATTGCAGCAGCTCCCTGTAGTAAGAAGCAGCTGAAGAGGCTGGGTGCGTGGTTAATGCCTGTGATCCCAACACTTTGGGAGGCTGAGGCAGGCGGATCACGAGGTCAGGAGATCAAGACCATCCTGGCTAACATGGTGAAACCCCATCTCTACTAAAAATACAAAAAAATTAGCCAGGCGTGGTGGTGGGCACCTGTAGTCCCAGCTACTTGGGAGGCTGAGGCAGGAGAACCCGGGAGGTGGCTTGAACCTGGGAGGTGCAGCTTGCAGTGAGCCGAGATCACATCACTGCACTCCAGTCTGGGTGACAGAGTGAGACTCCATCTTGAAAAAAAAAAAATAAAATAAAATAAAAAAGAAGTAGCTGAAGAGTAACAGAAACCCCTGGGGCATGCTATCCTAGAGCAAGAGAGGTATGGCTAGTACTAGAAAGGGGCCTGGGGCCAGGGGAGACGGTAAAGATACCAGAAGAAGTTGGCTGAGGCAGAAGAAGGTCAAGGTTGATGTAAGAAAAAGAACATGAGTATACATAGAAATAGACATAGGTCTAAGCCCTGCTACTAATCAGCTTGAGCCACTGAATTTAGACCTCAGTTTCTACATGGATAAATTAGCAGGTTTGGCATAAAAAAAACTTCCAGATTGTTTGCTTCTCATTTTACGTTTTCATTAATTACAAAAGTTATATATATATAAAACTAGTAATTGGAGTTCCACTTCTGGCGTGACAGCATAAGGAACTCCAGTGATCTGCTCACCAGTGAAGTGGGTGAAAAATCATTAAAAAAAAAAAAAAAAAAAAAAAAAGCCAAACAAACTAAAGCCTCTATAAATTGTCCTAATGGCAAAAGAAAAGAAAAATATCTTCAAGCAAGTCTATGAATATTCAGCAGGAAAGGAGTCTCCGGTATCTGCCCCAAGACCTCTTCCTTCCTCTCCCCTCCCAGCTCAGCGAGGCTCTTTTCCTCATCCCTCCTGCTCAGCTGAGTGTAGAGACTCCACTCCAGATGGCTGCGGCCAAGAACACAGGGTTCTCTCTTCCCCCAGCTCCCACTGCTTTCTTCCTGGGAGGAGCAGGATATCGGCATTTCTCATCTTGCCCTCAGCTGCCTGTTGCCGAGGCTTAGTTCCAGGCAAGTGCTGGTGAGAAGTGAGGGCTCCTTTCTTCCGCTCAGCCTGTGCTATGCAACAGAGGAGGCTGAAAATACTAGGGCCCTGATCACTCTTGTGCCACCGCAGCTTTGTGGGTTGATGGTTCCACATCAGAAGAGGTAAACCAAGAAGACCCCAGTCTGATGTCACACCCTTGATACCCCAACTCCACTGAGCACTCAGCTAGAGCAGAAAGAAGCTTGTCATCATCCTCACCTCCAGCTTGAGAGCTGTCTCAGAGACTTTGCCTGGGGGAGAAGCAGGCCATACAACAAGCAGCTCCTAATCTCTTCCCAAAGGAACTGACTTCATTTGCAATAGAGAGTGGAGAAATTCAAACCTAAGGGCTCTCTCTGGTGAGAGGCAATTGATTCATGGGTCTAGGTCTTAAGACAATACTGTCTACCTGGTGGGCCAGTTTGTCTGCAGGAGAGAACTGGAGAATAAAACAGCTGGGAGAAATCCTGTTGGGGTCAGAACAAATCTCAAACATGAACCTCAGGAACTGTGTCTCCAAAGGAGTCATAATTTGATTGGATTACTTTACAAAGAAATGTATGCCCCAGGGAATTGCTGAAAACAACAGAATGATCAGCAGGCAATTAGCAGAGTTAAACAGCTAGGAGTCAACAGGGAAAGAAAGAGAACTGAACCAATATGATTCATCCTATGGTCATCTCAGGGTGACTGGGGTCATAACCAAATCTGTATCTCCCTAAGGAGCAACATCAGAGGTTTAACACTATCGAGTAGGGGTAGGGAGTAGGGGGTGGGAGAAATAGACTTCTCTAAAATCTAATCACTTAAAAATAAACAAGGAAATAACAAACACAAGTGTTAGAGGGGAATTCCAGTACCCAGCACTGCTACAATATATTATCTAAAATGTTCAGTCTCAAAAAAAATATTGCAAGCCACACACTGGAGGAACACTGGAGCAAAGAAGGCAATAGAAACTGCTTGTGAGAATAACCAGATATCATATTTAGTAACAAAATACTTTAAGATAGCCATTATACAAATATGTTCACGGAACTAAAGGAAACTGTGATTAAAGAAGTAAAGGAAGGTAGGATGACAATGTGACATCAAATAGAGAATGTTAATAAACAAAAATTACAAAACAGAACCAAATGCAAATTCTGGGGTTGAAAATTACATAACTGAAATAAAACATTTACCAGAGTGGCTCAACAGTGGATTTGAAGTAGTAAAAAAAAAATTAACAAACTTGAAAATAGATTATAATTCTTTCATGTTCAAAATCTTATATGATGTTGGCCAAACTGATAACATTTAAACGTGAAGACCACAGCAAGACTTGTATTGGAATAGGTTTAATAGACTTTACTGTCATTTGTAGGGCATGGACCAGCCTAATTTGAATATTTAGGTGTGGGAGGTTATAGTAGGAAAGCAAGAAGCACGAAAAAGGCTAACTTGTTCAACATGTCATTTGGTTCAGCCTGATTGCCCATGTATCAAGTGTGATTTTGAAAAAGTTTTAGACTTTAATTGTATTACTCAGAAAAATAGACTATGGATTTTGAGGTCTGGATTAGACTTCTAACCTAGTCACTTTTCAGTTTACCTTGGCCAGAACCTAGTGCTAGATAGTAACCAATCACAAAATTTCAGTGGCATACAACAGTAAGGACTAGTTTAGCTCGTGTGTTGGTGGGGCACCCTGGGGGTTTGTTGGGTGCCGGATAGATTGATCTAGGCATGGCTCAGTGGGGGTGGCTCTGTTTTATGTGTCTTTTTGGGACCAGAAGGCTAGACTGATGATGGCAGAGGGGCAAGAGAGCAGGTCCAACTGTAAAAGCACATTCTAAGCCTCTGTTTGCATCCCATCTGCTAACATCCCATCAGCCAAAATAAGACACATAGCTAAACCCATAGTCAAAGGGGCACTGCAAATTTACATAGCAAAGAGTATAGACAGATGATCCTATTACTGGGGGGGAAGTAAAGATTTGGAACCATATCACAGTCTACTGTAGTCAACTACTAGCAAGTTATTTTGTGTTATCTGAAAGAAGGAGATGATACTATCTAACCTTATAATTTTGCTGTGAGGGTTAATTGCAATATTTTATGTACCTCCCTTGACATATCATACATAATCAATGGCTATGAATTTCCTTCCTATACAAAAGCTATAATGGATATTATAATTCTTTTATGTTCGAAATCTTATACGGTGTTGGCCAAACTGATAACATTTAAAAGTATGAAATAATTAATAAATTATTTTTGTAACACATAGGTAAAATAATGGATTTCTACCTATTATGTTCCTACCAGGTTCCACTTGCAAAAATATTTTTGCACAGTTGAATCCAGAGTGTATGGCCGTTCTGAATACTGCTATTTTAAATTTTCTTACATCGAAACATTATCTGAAGCTTCTACACTGCTTTTCTGTGAATCCCTTCTTGTGGTTGTATGATAGTTTGTCATTTGTTGGACCATAATGAGGCAAACTATTTCATAGAGAGGTTTCAAGGCCTCTGGGCTGGGCATCCATTACCTGAGCTGGTGTCCTGTTGGTTTTAGAGCGTTGGCACCTGCTGAGTGATTGTGGCAAGGATCTTAGGGTGGAGGGCTCTTGAGCTCCATAAATCCTCTCTTCCCTGAGAAGAAAAGCTAGCATACTGGAAAAGCAATAAGGTCCTCCATGTTTTATTAGTGTGACTGCTGCCCGTGGGAGGAAAAACAAAGCCATCTGCAGGTGCTGTCAGTGTCAATAACACATGACACCAGGCTCCAACCCCACTGAGTTCATTTGCTGGTCTAAAATATTTTGGCCAGACATAGGACTGCATCTGTGGCTTTGTATATTTGTTGAAGGAGCTACCTAAGCTCATTTGTTAAGTTTTTAAAAAGCAAATGAAACGGACCTAGAATTGGTTTAATGAAGACGTGGCTCACAAGGGCAATGAGCAGCAGGTGGGCTCTGCTATCTGGGCAGGGTTAGTCCAATTAAGGAAAGCTTTGTCAGCAAGCTGTTGATCTCTTTGGGACCCAGATGGCAACCCACTGTTGTCAAGACTAGTTCCATGGCTAGACTCAAAAGGATCCATCATGTCAAACTAGGAGTTCAGTTCAGCCAGGAAAAAACCACAAAACTTCTTTTGCCTAGGATTGTCTAATAAAACATTTGCTTGTGGGTTGCCCAGGGCCCTCTGTCCTTGAGACCGGCTCACTGTGCACTCTAAATTCGATGCCACATAATATCCAACCCTCCAGAAGTGATTATATCATGTTTTGGGTTTGCCCAGAAATTTTTTGTTCAGAAGAGTCTCAGAGAATGGCCTGAGGATTCATCACGTTTTTCATGAACATCTTTCTATTTTCCTTTGAAATGTCTCTCTCTTCCATCTCTGTGCCTTACTCTACACACCCAGCAAGGGGTGCCTGCAGGGATGGATGTATGGTGTAGTAGTGAAGAGCATGGACTCAGGAGCCAGTCTGCCTGGGCTTGACACCTTTAGCCACTCAGATGTTGTCACCTTGGCAAGTCGCTTAACCTCTTGGTGTATTCATTTCCTCACCTTTAATATGGAGATAATAATGGCCCTACCTCATAGTATTGTTTCAATAATTAATGGATTATGTAAAGTGGTTGGAGGAGTTCCTGGCAAGTGGTGTTATGTAAGATGACTACTATTATCTTGAGATCTTAATGAACATCAATTAAATGAGATGATGCTTGAGACATTCTGTCATAGAGAGGATGCTGAATTGTAAATATTATCACCACTAATAATGTTAATAGGCCAGGCACGGTGGCTCACACCTGTAATCACAGCACTCTGAAAGTCCGAGGCGGGTGGATCGCCTGAGGTTGGGAGTTGTAGACCAGCCTGACCAACATGGAGAATCTTCATCTCTACTAAAAAATTACAAAACTAGCCAGGCATGTTGGCACATGCCTGTAATCCCAGCTACTTGGGAGGCTGAGACAGGAGAATCTCTTGAACCTGGGAGGTGGAGGTTGTAGTGAGCAGAGATCACGCCATTGCACTCCAGCCTGGGCAACAAGAGTGAAATTCCATCTCAAAAAAAAAAAAAAAGTCAATAATAAGATATTCAAGTTTTATCTCTTCTTGGATAAGATGTCTGAATGTTAACAGGGACTTATTGCAAAGAAAACCTGAATTTGCGTTTTCCCAATTGAGTTTGGCTCTATAGAGGAAAGTGTCTTATGGTCACATAAGTTTGGAAAATGTTGCTTGGTTGTTTGCATATGAGTGTGTGTGTGTACATATGTGCGTGTCTGTGTACATATGTGCATGTGTGTGTTTCTAATACATATCCAGATCTTTGAAATATTTTCCCTCAAAACCCATTTTGGAAAAGTTTTTCCATGACCTGTGGAATGGGAGTGGGAATTTCAGATGAGGAGAATCATTGGAGGAAGTAGAGTTCTGAACCCTTCTCAAATAATGCTAATCAATAAACTGCCCTTCTCACCTCCAAAGGAAGTAATGGGAATTTATTAATATCTCCCCTGTGCCAGACATTGATCTTGGCGCTTCAAATGCATTATCTCTAATAAAAATATGTTAATGGCTACCATTTTTTGACCACCTGGAATGTGCCAGGCATTTTGTATAATTTATCTCTAACATCCATAACATTTTAGCAGAGTAAGTATTATTATTCCTAGCTTCAAGGTGAGGAATTGAGGTTCTGTAATATGTCACATGGCAAGTATTTGGAACCAGGTTCAAGCTCAGGTCTGGAGGCTTCAAAGCATCCCTTTGTGAAACCATGATGGGGGAATCTGGCATTCTCAGCAGCACTTAAGAAGATTAGGGAATGAAGGGGAAAAGCAGTGATAAGAATAGCAGATGTTCACATTCACGTTGCAATTTAGAAAGTGCTTCCCAATGCAGTTTCTCATTTGATTCCAAAAGTGTGCACTCTGGGCCCCACCTCCCTCCAGTCTCTGTTTCCACAGTTCCCTTAGTGGGAGGCTCTTTCCAAGGAGCTTGGTCTACCCCTCTGAACTCACTTGACTCTTAGGATTTCTTGCCTTTTCTCACATTCACCCCTTTTCATAGTTAACTTGACGAATCTTCCAAGTTCCAGTTTGCCTTCCCTGAGCAGCTCATCCTAGCTCCTCTAGACGGAATTAATTGTTCCTTCTTTACACTGCGGAATTTTATTCAAACTGATTTGTTGCACATTGAGTTACGATTGCATGTTGGAAGATTGAATGGGTGAGCAAAAAGTAGCATCTTTCAGCTAGGTCAGGTAGGCATTAGTCCTCTCTTGTTTTTGTTTTTAAATGAGAATAGTAAAGCTTAGATTCAGTGACCTGTCCAAGGTCATACAAGTGGTCAGTGGTAGAGCTGGGCCTTCAGACTTGATTTTAGGAACGAGGGATCCAAGAATGCCAACTCAGGATTATAGTCATAAAACTTAAATGCTCATAAACTAATTTCCCAGTCTCTTCCCTGAAGGACCATACCTTTTAAGCCAGGATTGATCAGCTTGACAAGAGAACTCTTATAGAATGAATGCAAAAAGCATCTATAACCTCCTGTTTATATGTGTCTTAGTTTTCAAACCACCCTCTATTCTACCCACTTCCCTAGTTAGGTCGAGAAGGTCAGTTGGTGATAAGATGCTTTTTTCTAACTTACTGAGATAAGCCAGTATGTTTTCTGGGGGATCTTCAAATGATGGGAATGCTCCCACTACAAACATCTCGCCCTCTCCCGCTCCCTCTCCCCATCTCTATGTGGATACTTTCTTTGGACAGTCTCACTCCCTCTAATGATTCTGTGGGAAATTTTGCACTTTCACACCCAAGAGGCCAATTAAAATAAATCAATTAAAGTCAGACTGGTGAAGGCAGTGATCCAACAAGGGGGAATAAATGAGCAAAGGATGTTTATCATAATGAAGCTGGAAGGCGAATATTGCCTAAACACTCATTTACAGGCCAGGGGACTGACAGCCAGCTCCTGATTTAGGAGGCCTTGATGAGGCTACAGCGTCGCACTCTCGCGTTTTCTCGAGAGTTTCCCTCTGTGGGCTGGCTTCAGGTTGAGGTCTTCAATCAGTCAGGGCAGAGAGATAGCACATATCAGCCAGAGCAGATGGCCTGCCCTGTTTTCCCTTTGAAAGTTGGAATCTGAAGCTATATTAGTGCCAGGCTTAATATTAATTATAACCGTGACCTGCCTGGCTAGACTTCCTGATTATTTTTGGTAAATTTTCCTTGGAGATAAGGAGGAAACCGTTAAACTCAGATCATAGTTTGTCAGTTCTAGGACGTCTAATACTGCTCTAGACAATGAAGAAAATAGCCCAACCTTGGGCACGTAAGTGGATGACACACTGCCATTCCTGAGAGCAGCTCCAAGATTGGCCCAATGGATCTTCCTCATCTTTCACTGTCTAACCCTGGAGGCTTGCCTTCCGATTGCTTTATCAAGATAGTGGAAATGTGGCTTAAGAAGAAGATCATCTTTTTTCCTCCTTGTCTTAGGCTCCCCTGCCCCCACTCTCTCTTAGATCAAGGTTGTTTATTACGGTCTACATGCCCGCTGGTGATAGGGCAGGACTTGAATTTGAAGAACTCTTTGAAAACTGAGATTTTTATTTTATTTTATTTTTTTATTTTAACTCCTGAAGCCGGAATCTCAGCACTGAACTGGGGAACGAGCCCTGTTATATACCTGGGCTAAACCTTTTTCGTTAATTTCTCTTCCTACTAATATGAATCCTATGTAAGATTCAGACTTTGATCTCCTACAGTTTCGCAAATCTTTGTTTTTTTTTTTTTTTTTTTTTGAGAACTTAACATTCTTGGTTATTATATCTAAGATGAATACTTTTATGTCTGTACTTTTTACTTGTCATTTTAAAACCTAAGTCCATTAGAGAGTTGTGAGTGTAGCCTCAATTATATCTTAATGAATGATGACTTTTGGAGTAGTTGCCTTGGGTAGACATACTGTTATTTAGAATCATTTAGGTTCAAGTGGAAGAAAATAACGCTAGTTAAGTTAAGCATAAAGGAGATTTATTTTACAGATACTAGGGTGTCTCACAGAACCTAAGAACACAAATATGATCAGTTCTCAGGACTCTTGGGAACAGGAACTCAGAAGTTCTCAGAATTGACTTTCTATTTCTTTTATCTCTGATTCTGTCTGCATAGCAACATCTTTCTTCCTCTTCTTTGAGTATAAAGGTTTCCTCCATCTCTCTAGTCAACATCACAGAAGACAAAAATGCAGTCTGAGTTTCCCATCCTACAGTAAACTACTCAGGAGTGACTTTTTTTCTTTGTTCTAGTTCCAAGATTACTCTGCAGCACTCTGGTTGGCCTACCTTGGGACAGGTGCCTGACTCATAGGGCTCACATGGTGTCAATACAGATGGAGGTGGGTCTCAGATAGGGGTGTTCAGAAGATGAAAATTAGGCAAGGAAAGAAGAAACTTGTCCATATATTCATAAACCATTCACTAAGCAAATTCATTAGTTTTGTTAATTAAGTCAATTCATTTTCCCAGGAAGTGGTTAGTTGTAGATTTTTAGTCTATGAGTTATTAACCTCTATCATTAATTGGATTTAGTTACTTAAAGAAATCAGTTCCTTTACTGATCAAGCATTGATTTAGAAACATCTATTTACATTGTTCTTTCCCTTAAGCAAGTTATAATAATAGCAAACATGTAAAGGGCTTACTGTGTGTAGTAGGCACTGTTCTATGTTGTGTGTATATGTGTGTGTATGTGTGTATGTTTGTGTGTGTATACTCATTTTGGTCCTCAAAACTGAGAAAAATGAGGCATAGGGAATTTGAAAATTTTCCCATGGACAAGAGGTAATTAGTGGTAGAGCTTGGATTTGGATCTATAAAATGAAACTGGGGATTGGAGGTGTATTCAAATGAACAGCTAATAGAATAATACAGTGCAGAATGTGGTACAATGGCTGTATTTTAATCTGTCCTAGAATTTGGAGATGTTTAGGAGCCACATGAACTAGTCTCATTACTTCACAGTTAGTTACTTTATTTTTTTGACAAAATTAGTATTCTTAACACAGTTGATCACTACTGTGCTACCATTCCAGAGAAAATAGTTTACATTTTACCAGATAACTTTTTTATGGTAGCCTGCTTGGAAGTGACTATAAGGGAATGAATATTTCCTGTTCAATTTATAGATAGAAAAAGCAAAGACAAAGCCTGGAGAACCAGAATGCTTATGAGCCAGAATGCTGCAACTACATAATGCTAAGCCTTGTGTTTTCAGAATACATTAAAATTTTGCATTTTGTATTTCTTCAAGTCAATATCCAAGTCATCTCAGTGTTCTCATTTCCATGATAGGTATAAATATATTTCTATTTCTAATGAAAATAGAAGCTGTGGAGGATAAAATGCATATAAATTAAAAAGCATTTTTATAGATAAAAAAATGCTATGGAATATTCAATGCTATTATCTTCACCATTGATTTTATCATAAGGTCTACCCTCCCATATGTTGGAATAGTCTTCTGACATAGGATTTTAATGCTAGGAGGGTCCTTAGAGGTCATTTATTCCAAAGGCTAATTTTACAGATGAACACACTGAGGCCCAGGGAGGCCTATGTGACTTACAAGAAGTCACACACAATCGAAAAAAGAAGAAAGTTCTCCAATATTAGACTTCTCTAAGGGTAAACATCTCATGGAGTGGCTCCTTTGAAATGTGTGCACAAAATCAGGCTGAGGCTTTTGTCTATTTCACATATAATGTCTCCTCTGGTATTTGACATCACAAATGAAAGCACAAGGCCAGATGCTTAATTGCTTCTAAATGGAGGCTATTAAATGATAAGCAAGTTTTTGTCATCTTTTCTGTGGGTCATTGTGTCTTCTCCAAAGTCATTGTATTTTTGTTGTTTGTTAGCTCATTTCCAAACTGGGAATTATGAAAACTATTTTTAAAGCACTAGAATGACTTATGGAAAACTATAATATAGGGTTTCTATATTTTTCAGGGATTATGCTCTACCTTACATTTCCATTTGGTATGCAATTAAATGTCCGTAACTAGTACATTTCTAGTCAGCTTTTAGCACAACATAAAGCCGTAAATGCAAAGAGCAAGGTTATTCCTGGGCAAATAGTCATTGAGAGTCTGCTTTTCTTTCCTTCTTTAATAAGCAGAACTTATTCTTATCAGATTATAAATAAAATTTATATTTATTGTAGAAAAATTTAAAAAATGTTTTAAAAGTAGGAAAAAGAATAAAAATATATAATCTCACCTCAGAGACAATCTTCTTTCTTATTTCAATGCATTTCAATCCACTCTTTTTATTTTTTACATTTTTATGGTGATAAAAATATATAAAACAGATATGTAGGCTTAACATATGGTAATAATACTTAATGAATATTACTAAACCAAATGCCAGTGTTAACACCAATTTCTTACTCATTCAGGTCAGGAAATACAACATTATAGGCACCCCCAGAAAACACCTAAGTGATCACAACCTCCTTCCTTCCCCTTAGGTAATCATTATTATTATTATTATTTTAGTTTTAGTTTTTTCAGTTTCTTTGTATAGTGTTACTACTGTTACATGTATCTTTAAACCACACACACACACACACACACACACACACACACACACACACACTAGTTTCTCCTATTAGTAGCATCTCATATTAGTATGGTACATCTGTTACAATCAATAAACTAATGTTGGTACATTATTATTAACAAAAATCTACAGTTTATTCAAATGTATTGCAGTTTTTACCTAAGTCCTTTTTCTCCACTAGGATCCCATTCAGGATTTCACATTGCATTTAGCCATTATTGTCTTTCTAGACTCCTCTTGGCTATGATCATTTTTCAGACTCTCTTTGTTTTTGGTGGCCTTGACAGTTTTGAGGAGTACTGGTCAGATGATTCATAGGATGCCTTTTTATTGAAATTTATTTGATGGTTTCCCTCAGGATTAAACAGGCCTTATACGTGTTTTTCGGAGGAAGATCACAGAGGCAAAGTGCCATTTTCACCTGATCATCTAAAGGGTATGTATCATCAGCATGATTTATGATGTTGGCGCCGACCTTGATCACTAGGCTGAGGTAGTGTCGACCAGGTTTTTCTGCTGTAAAGTTGCTGTTTTCCTCCTCTCCATGCTGTACTCTTTGGAAGAAAGGCACTATAAACAGACCACACTTAAAACGTGAGGAATTATGTTCCCCCTCCTTGAGGAAAGATTGTCTACATAAATTATTTAGAATTCTTCTGCATGGAAGATTTGCCTTTACTTCCCCATTTAATTAATTTATTCAGTTATGTATTTATAGATACATCAATTATGTATTTATGGACTCATGAATATTATGTGTGTTTATTTTGGGTTTTAATATAATACTACTTAATTTTGTTGCTCTAATTTTTCCATTTGGCCACTGGGAGCTCTTTCAGTTACCTCCTGGGCCCCTTTGATATACTCATTTCAATGTATATGCTGGGATTTAATAAATTTATTTGTATTTTCATCTTTTTTTTGCTGGTACATAGTAGGAGTATATATTTACAAGGTGCATGAGATATTTTAATAAGGCATACAATGTATAATCATCACATCAGGGTAAATGGGGTATCCATCACCTCAAGCATTTATCCTTTCTTTGTGTTACAACAATCCAATTATATTATTTTAGTTATTTTAATATGTACAATAAATTAATGTTGACTGTAGTCACACTGTTGTGCTAGCAAATACTAGGTCTTACTCATTTCATCTGACTATATTTTTGTACCCATTAACCACCCCCAATTCCCCTACACAACTACTACTCTTCCCAGCCTCTGGTAACTATCTTACTCTCTATCTCCATGAGTTCAATTGTTCTAATTTTTAGCTCCCACAAGTCAGTGAGAAGATGCAGTTTGTCTTTTGATGCCTGCCTTCTTTCACTTAACAATGACCTCCAGTTCCATCCATACTGTTGCAAACGACAGGATCTGATTTTTTTTATGGCTGAATAGTACTCCGTTGTGCATATGTACCACATTTTCTTTATCCATTCATCTGTCAATGGACACTCAGGTTGCTTCCAGATCTTGGCTATTGTGAATAGTTGCTGCAATAAACATGTGAGTGCAGATAAGCCTTTGATACACTAATTTCCTTTCTTTGGGGTATATACCTAGAACTAGAATTGATGGATCATTTGATAGTTCTAGTTTCAGTTTTTTGGGAACCTCTAAACTATTCTCTACAGTGGTTGTACTAGTTTACATTCCCACCAACAATGTACAAGGGCTCCCTTTTCTCCCCATCTTCACCAGCATTTATTATTTCCTGTCTTTTGGATAAAAGCCCATAAAATGATATTTTCACCCCAGTTTTGATTTGCATTTCTCTGATGATCAATGGTGTCGTGCACCTTTTCATATACAAGCTTGCCAATTGTATGGCTTCTTTTGAGAAATGTCTATTCAGATCTTTTGCCCATTTTGGAATTGGATTATTCAATTTTTTTTTCCTATTAAGTTGTTTGAGCTTCTTATATATCCTGGTTATTAATCCTTTGCCAGACGAATAGTTTGCAAATATATTCTCCCATTCCATGGGTTGTTTTTTGATTTTGTTGATTCTTTTGTTTGCTGTGCAGAAGCTTTTTAACTTTGATATGATCACATCAGTCCATTTTTGCTTTGGTTGCCTGTGCTTGTGGGATATTACTCAAGAAATCTTTGTTCAGTTTAATGTCCGGAAGAGTTTCCCCAGTGTTTTCTTCTGGTAGTTTCATGGTTTGAGGTCTTAGATTTAAGTCTTTAATTCATTTTGATTTGTTTTGTATATGCAAGAGATAGAGTCCAGTTTCATCTCTGCATATGAATATCCAGTTTTCACAGCACAATTTTTGAAGAGACTGTTTTTTCCCTAATATATGTTCTTGGCACCTTTGTTGAAAATGGGTTTGCTGTAGATGTATGGATTTGTTTCTGGATTCTCTCTTCTATTCCATTGGTCTATGTGTCTGGTTTTTTAATGCCAGTATCAAGCTGTTTTGGTTGCTATAGCACTGTAGTATAATTTGAAGTTAGGTAATGTGATTGATCCAGTGTTGTACTTCTTGATTGGGATAGCTTTGGCTCTTCTGGGTCTTTTGTGGTTCCATATAAATTATAGGATTGTTATTCTGTTTCTGTGAAGAATGTCATTGGTATTTTGATAGAGATTGAGTTGAATCTGTAGATTGTTTTGGGTAGCATGAACATTTTAACCATATTGATTCTTCTAATTCGTGAACATGGAACATTTTTCCATTCTTTTGTGTCCTCTTCAATTTCTTTCATAAATATTTTACAGTTTTCATTGTAGAGATCTTACTTCTTTGGCTAAATTTATGCATAAATATTTTATTTTGTTTGTAGCTTTTGTAAATTAGATCACTTTCTTGATTTATTTTTCAGAATGTTTGCTGTTGGCATATAGTAATGCAACATGTTTTTGTGTTGATTTCATATCTTGCAACGTTACTGAATTTGTCAGTTCTAATAGGTTTTTGGTGGTGTCCTTAGGTTTTTCCAAATGTAAGATTATGCCATCTGCAAACAAGGATATTTGGCTTTTTAAAAAAATTCTCTTTTTTATTCTTTTTAAAAAAGGTGTTACCTTTTCTTAGGATTACTTGCACTCTGCTTTGGAGCTCAGAAAAATCTCTCTCAAGGAGTTAATCTCTCTCTCCTTTTAAATGTTTATTTTAGGTACAGGGGTACATGTGCAGGCTTGTTATATAGGTAAACTTGTGTTATGGGGGTTTGTTGTAAAGTTTATTTTATGACCCAAGTACTAAGCCTAGTACTTAATAGTTATTCTTTCTGCTTCTGTCCCTCCTGCCACCCTTCACCCTCAGGTAGGCCTTAGTGTCTGGTATTCTCCTCTTTGTGTCCATGTGTTCTCATCATTTAGTTCACACTTATAAATGAGAACATGTGCTGTTTGGTTTAGTTTGACTTCCTGTCTTTTTATTTGGATGCCCTTTGTTTCTTTCTCTTGCCTGATTGCTCTGGCTAGGACTTCCAATACTATGTCGAATAGGAATGATGAGAGAGGGCATCCTTGTCTTGTGCTGGTTTTCAAGGGAAATGCTTCCAGCTTTTGCCCATTCAGTACAATGTTTGGGTTTGTCATAGATGGCTCTTATTATTTTGAGGTATGTTCCTTCACCGCCTAGTTTCTTAAGAGTTTTAAAACAGAAAGGAATGCTGAATTTTATTGAAAGCCTCTCTTGCATCTATTGAGATGATCATGTGTTTTTTGTCTTTAGTTCTCAAACAAGGATAACTTCACTTCTTCATTTCCAATTTGAATGCCCTTTGTTTCTCTTGTCTGATTGCTCTAGCTAGAACTTCCAATAGTATGTCGAATGACAGTGGTGAAAGTGAGCATCTTTGTCTTGTTCCAGATCTTAGAAGAAGCGCATTCAGTTTTTGTTCATTCAGTATGACACTAGTTGTATGTCTGTCATTTATGGCATTTATTATGCTGATATATGTTTCTTCTATAGCTAGATTTTAAGTTTTTTTTAAATCATGAAGGGATATTGAATTTTATCAAATACTTTTCAGCATCAATATAAATGATTATATAGTTTTTTTCCTTCATTCTGTTGATATGATGTAGCACATTGATTAATTTGCATATGTTGAACCATCCTTGCATCCCTGGGATAAATCCCACTTGGTCATGATGAGTGATCTTTTTAATGTGTTGTCAAATTCAGTTTGCTAGTATTTTGTTGAGGATTTTTTGCCTCACTATTGAACAGGGTTATTAGTCTGTAATTTTGTTTTATGAGTCTTTGTCTGGTCTTGGTATCAGAGTAACAGTAATAGTAAGATTAGTTTGGAAGTATTCACTCATCCTCTGTTTTTCAAAATAGTTTAAGTAGGGTTGGTATTAGTCCTTCTTTAAATGTTTGGTAAAATTCAGCAGTGAAACCATCGGTTTCCAAGCTTTTCTTTGCTGGGAGACTTTTCAATATGCTGTTGATCTCATAACTTGTTATTGGTCTGTCAGGTTTTAAATTTCTCCATGGTTCAATCCTAGTAGGTTGTATGTGTCTAGAAATTTATTAATTTCTTCAAAGTTTTCCAATTTATTGGCAAATCGTTGCTCATAGTAGCCTCTGATGATACTTTGAATTTGCGTAGTATCGATTGTAATGTCTCCTTTTTCATCTCTGATTTTATTTATGTGGGTTGTCTCTCTTCTTTTCTTAGTTTGGCTAAAGGCTTGTCATTTTTTTTTTTAAATAAGAAACAGCTTTTAATTTCATTGTTCTTTTGTATTGTTTTCTTTTGTTTGTTCCAATTTCATTTGTTTTGCTCTGATCTTCAATATTTTGCATTTTACTAAGTTTGCTCTTGCTTTTATAGTCTCTTAAGATGCATTATTAGGTTGTTTATTTAAAATTTTTCTATTTTTTTTGATGTAGGCACTTATTGCTATAAACTTGTCTCTCAGTACTGCTTTCACTGTATCCCATAAATTTTGGTATGTTGTGTATCATTTGTTTCAAGAAATATGTTAATTTTATTTTTAATTTATTCATTGATCCACTGTTCATTCAAGTGCACACTGTTTAATTTCCATGTGTTAGTATAGTTTCCAAATTTCTCTGGTTATTGATTTCTAATTTTATTTTCTTGCGGTCAGGGAAGGTATTTGATAGAATTTCAGGGTTTTTTAAAAAAAAAATTGGATTTCATTGAGCTTTTCAAAACAGCTATTTTGAATTATCTGTCTGAAAAGTCACAATTCTCTGTCTTTTTGGGATTCTTTGTTTGATGAAGTCATGTTCTCCTGGATTGTCTTGGTGCTTATGGATGATTGCGGATGTCTGGGCATTGAAGAGGTGGGTATTTATCATAGATTTTGCAGTCTGGACTTGTTTGTACTCATCCTTCTCAGGAAGACTTTCTAGGTATTTGAAGGGACTTAAGTGTTGTGGTCTAAGTCTTTGGTTACCACAGCTGTATTTATTTTAGGGGGCACACTAAGCTACCCAGCAATACTGTGGCTTTTGCTGACTCATAGAGGTACTGCCTTGGTGGTCTTGGGTAAGACCCAAAATAATTTCCCAGATTACCAGACAGAGTCTCTTGTTCTTTCCCCTTACTTTTCTTGAAACAAATGGTCTCTTTCTTTGTGATAAGCTGCCAGAAAGTGGAGGAGGAGTGATGCATGCACCCCTATGGCCACCACCACTGTGCTGGGTCAGACCCAAAGCCAGCACAACACTGGGTTACACCCAAGGCTTGCAGTGACCAGTGCCTGGCTACTGCTTATGCTCACTCAAGGCCCAAGGGTTCTACAATCATTATGTGGCAAATCCAGCTGGGCTTGTGTCCTTCCCTTCATGGCCACAAGTTTCCCTCAGTCTCAATTGTGTCCAGAGATGCCATCTGAGAGCCAGGTCCTGGAGTCGAGAACCTTAGGAATCTACCTGGTGTTTTATCCTATTGTGGCTCAGTTTGGCACCAAAGCCACAAGATTCTTTCCCACTCTTCCCTCCCCTTTCCTCAAGCAGAAGAGTCTCTCTTCATGGCCACCACCGTCCAGGCCCACAGCAAGTACTGCCTGGGTACTACTGATGTTGACTCAAGGCCAAGGGTACTTCAGTCAACTTGAGGTAATGTTGCCAGTGCTGAGTCTCTCCTTTCAGAGCAGTGGGATCCCCTCTGGCCAAGGGAAGGTCCAGAGATGCCATCCAGGAACCAAGGCCTGGAACTGGGGACCCCAGGAGTCCACTTGGTGCTCTATCCCACTGTGGTCAAGCTGGTGCCCAAGCTGCAAGACACAGTCCCCTTTATCCTTTCCACTCCTTTCCTCTAGCAGAAGGGATCTCTCCCCATAACCACCACAACTGGGAATGTTCTGGGTCATATCTGAGGCCAGCACAGCTCTGAGTCTCACCCAAGGCCCAGAACAAGTACTACTTGGGTATCACAGCTGATTATCCAGGGCCCAAGGGCTCTTTAGTCAGCAGGTGATGACTCCTGCCGGGACTGGTTTCTTCCCTTCAAGGCAGCAGGTTCCATTCTGGCCCACGGTTGGTCTAAAAATGTTGTCTGGGAGCTAGGGCCTGGAATATGGGCCTCAGGACTCTGCGTTGTACCCTGTCCTACTGTGGCTGAGCTGGTATCCAAGTTGTAAGACAAATTCCTCTTTATTCTCCCCTGTGGTCTCCTCAAGCAGGAGTCTTTCCTGGAGCAGTGAGCTGTGCTGCCTAGGATTGCGGAAGGGGTGACGCAAGCACTTCTCCAGCTTCCCCAGCTGGTATCTCACTAGGTCAGGTACCCTCTAAGTTCACTGGCTCTGAGCCCAGCACAGCATCAGGACTTGTTCAGGAATTACAGAGCTTGTGACCTAATGCTATTCAAATTTATTTAGGACGCCAGAGCACTTTAACCTGTGATGGAGGGGTTGCCAGAACCCGGGTTTCAACTGCTGGGATGGATGATTTGCCTCTGGCTGGGGCTGGTCTGAATGCTCCCTCTGTGGGTGATGGCTGAGTTCTGCCTGAAGTTCTTTTGTTACTGCACAGCACTGAGTTCCAATACAAAGTCTCACAGCCACTGTGCTTTCCCTCTCCAAAGTACACAGATTCTCTCTCCATGCCATGTGATCATTGCTGGGGGGTTGTGGGAGGGGTGTATTTTTCCTACCCTCTTCATATGATGTTAATATCATTTCTTTAATATCAAGTTGATATGATGTTGAAACCCGGTATTATTTTCCTTAATATGAAGTTAAAGCCAGGTACGGGGATTACTCACCTGATTTTTGGTTCTTATGAAGATTTTTTTTGTGTGTGGATAATTTTTCAGTTTGGTGTTCCTCAGCAGGGACAGTTGTTGGAGGCTTCTATTTGGGCATCTTGCTCCACTTCCTCTGTCTGATTTTTTTTTTAAGGCACTTCCTTCCTTTCTGGCGCTGCAAAATACTCCAAGTTCATCTTGCATGTTTCCTGTCTCAATCCTAGAATCAGCCATTACCTCAAGGAGTGCTGGTTCCTTTTTTTTTTTTTTTTTTGAGAATGGTATTATAAATCAAGATTTTGGATCTAGGTATGCTTATTGTTTCATTTAGGCCCTCTTAGCTGACAGAGCAAAGAAATACATGTGTATATGTTAACTGTTATACACATATCTATAAATATCGCTACTATGTAACCACAGGTATCTATGTTAAGCTTAATATGATTCTTATTAACATTCCCAACCTTAATTCATCACAACATCAATCATTCTAGCCTCCACCCTTGCCTATTTGTAAATTCCCACTCCAACAATGAGGAGCCTGGCTCCTACCACCTGCCATCTGTTTACTTAATTGTTCAATTTCTGTTTACGTGTATAGCAGTACCGGAATTGTTAACTTAGAAAATAGATTTTTCTTTTAGAGTTTTTTTCCTGACTGTGTTGGTAGTGAACATAGAAATGACCACATGCATACCTAACTTATTAAAAAATCAAAATTTAATACTTTTTTTACTCTGTGATATACCTTAGAATATTTCAACATTAGTTATCCCTTCCCCATATTACTGTTATATGGTGCTATAACTCTTCATGCATGCATGTTTGTGTGTATGCATGTGTATGCATGTGTGTGTGTGTTTCACTAGGCATTAAGTTTGTATTTACCTATATATGTATAACTTTCCTTTCTCTCCATTCCCTTTTAAGTCTCAGCTGTCAATCACGGATCATTTCTTTTTGCTTGAATGTTATCTTTTAGAATTTCCTTCAGTGATTGTCTTTTGGTCATGAATTTCAATTTTAGCTTGTTTGAAGAGTTTTTATTGCACTGTCATTTTTGAAAAATAATTTTACTGGGTATGGAATCAGGTTTGTACTAATTGAAAATAGCTTTCTACTGTCTTCTGGCTTTCATTGTTGTTGTCGAAGTCAGTTATCTATTCACTGCTGTACTTTCAGAGTACTCTATCTTTATTTCTTTTTATAAATTTCTTGGTTTTGGTTATTTTTTGGTCACATATTTGATATGCATATAGATGTGGATTTATTATTATTTATCCTACTTGAATTTTCAGAGCCTGCTTATATGTATTGGTTTCATTGATCAGTTCTGAAAAAAATCTCAGACGCTATTTATTCCAGTTTTTTCTTTCTTCTCCTTCTGGGACTCTAATCACTTTAGGCTTTATATCTCTCTTATCTGTCTTTGTAATGTTTCTGGAAAATGTCATCTTTTTTAATCTGTCTTCAGTTATGTTAAATCTGCTGTCCAATGTCACCACTGAGCTCTTAAATCCTTTTATTATATATTTTATATCCAAACTTTCTGTTTGTTTTTTTTCAAATCTACCATTTCACTCTTTCTTGTTTCCTACTACCATTGAATATTTTCGAGCTTGCCTTTTATCTCTGTAGACATAATAATTATGGTTGTTTTATAATTAATGGGTAATTCACCTATCTATTTCTTCTACTTGTTTTCTTTGATGTTGTCTTGCTTCTTTATGTGCTTGACAACTTGCTTGTCATTGCCCTTGAAAATTATTTGTTCAGATTCCCTGAGGTCAAAGATGATTGTACCTTCTGACTTCCCTCCAGAGTGCCTCAGAAGCTTGAGGCTTCCTGGCCTACTCCAGCCTATACATGCCTGTGATGCAGGGGTACAGGAGATGGGTTTTGGTGTGGTTTGCCCCTATTTTTAGGGGTCATGTTTAATGAGAAAGGACTCCTGTGATTATCCCCACTTTGGGCAGGTTTTGGGCCTGACCTTCTGCACTCTTGCTCTGTGAAGCCTTGGGCCCAGAGTCCAAACAGTTGGTATTGGCGAATAGGCTCAGGGAAAATGCTGCAGTCATCACAGCTGTGAGAATGCATTGTATAATATTTGTATTCTGATATTTTTCTGTTAACACTATAACATAATTGCTTTGTATATATTCTGTATCCTGATATATTCCTGTTATTACTAGATTATTGTTTTCTAGTGTTATCAAAACTATTTTTTGTCTTCACATGCTTTCAATCACAATAATAACTTGAACAAATTGTTTTCAACACAATTATCTACTATCAGTAAATCCTGATGATCTTTTTAGCTGTTATATGATAGACAAATTAAAATATTAAAAATCACAAAATTTCAAGTTAGGAATGAAGACTAGAAAATGAAATGTCATAACTATTATAGGCAAGTAACAACAACAAAAATCCTGCAATAGTATGTCAATTTCAGGTAAGACTAGTGAAGAAGAGAAATAGAGAGAAAGAATGTTAAGGTCTGCCTGGGTCAGTACCTGGGTTCTGATTTCTGCACTGCCCTTTGTGTTCTAGCTAGGAACTTCTGCTTATTTTTTCTTGCAAGACTAAAGCTACCACTCGTCAGGGAATGATTCCTGCTCTAATAAGAAACATATATAACTCCCCTGGCCAGTCCTCCTTCACTTCTAAAAGGAGTGTAAACTGCTACAGCTATTCTGAAGATCAATTTGACAATATTTAGTGCAATTAAGTGTGCATATGCCCTGCAACCCAGCAATTTTACTTTTGAATAGTGCTTCCGGAGACACTCTCACACCAGCAGAGAAATATATGTATATGAGAATGTTTGTAGAGCCAAAACCTGGAGGAAGCCCAACTGTTCATCCCTAGAAGAATGGATAAACAAAATATGACATGTGGGTGTACCAGAAAGCCTTATCGCAGCCAGGAGGAGTGAAACAGATCTACAAATAGCAACATCTCAAATACATCATATTAAGTGACAAAAAGTAAGAAACAGAATAATATCCATAACTACAGCTTTATCATCATTGGTTGCTCCTAACAAACCATCCCAAAAATATTGGTTCAGAGTAATTGTTTATTAGCACAATAGTTTGGGCTGGGCAAAGCAAAGCAGTTCTGCTGGTCTCTCCTGGCCTCACTTGTGCCCCTGAGTTTGGTTGGCACTTAAAACAATGGTCCCTGGGTATTCTAATATGGCTCACCCACCCAACTAGCTATTGCTCCTGGTTATTCATGTCTGGGAGAGCTTCATACCTGCAGCAACTAACAGACTAGCTTGGGCTTTCTCACACAGTGGCGGAAAAGTTGTCAGCAGTGAAAGAGAGAAAGCTCCAATGTACAAGATATTATTAAGTGTTTTCTTGGACTATGTTTGCTAATGTCCCTTTGTCCAGAGCAAGTTCTGTGCCAAGCCTGGAGCCAGAAACAAAAGGTGTGTGAGCATCTAATGTGGTGTGTGGTTCGTTGGTTGCAACAATCTATTACAATAGCATGATACTTTTTATGAGTTGCATTTTGTCCCTTCCCTGAAAGCTCATGTTAAATCCCTAACCCTTAGTACCTTAGGATGTAACCATATTTGGAGATAAAGTCTTTAAAAAAGTAATTAAGTTAAAATGAGGACTTTAAGGTGGACTAAACATTGAATTTTTATCTAGCACCACTGGTGTCCTTATGAGAAAGGAAATTTGAATACACAGAGAAACACCAGGGGTGTGCATGGGTAGAAAAAAGACTATGTGAGGACGGAGTGAGAAGGCAGCCATTTCTGAACCAAGGAGAGGGGTCTCAGGAGACATCAACCCTGACAACACCTTGATCTTGGACTCCCAGCCTCCAGAACTGTGGCAAAATATATTTCTGTCGTTTAAGCCATTCAATATGTGGGATTTTGTTATGGCAGCTCCACCAAACTAATATAATACTATTTATGTAAATTTTAAAAGTTCAGGCTGGGCGTGGTGGCTCACACTTGTAATCCCAGCACTTTGGGAGACTGAAGCAGGTGGATCACAAGGTCAGGAGTTCGAGACCAGTCTGACCAATATGGTGAAAACCCACCTCTACTAAAAAATACGAAAATCAGCTGGGCATGGTGGCATGTGCCTATAATCCCAGCTACTTGGGGGGCTAAGGCAGGAGAATTGCTTGAACCCAGGAGGTAGAGGTTGCAGTGAGCCGGTATCATGCCACCACAAGCCATACTATGTATTTTCCATCGATACAAAGGTAATTGAATAAACATATGTGTATATAAGAAGCATGTAAACATGGGGACGAAGGTGCTTATGAGAAGGAGAGAATGGGATTGGAGTGAGAAATAAAGTGGAAAATAATTTAAAAAGAGGGCCATGGATGGACAGATGATAAGAGCATACCATGTACTGAGCAAGGTGACCAATTCAAATCTGTGTACCTGAGTTCTAAAAACAGGATAAAGTAAAGTAAAAAATAATCTCTTTTGGCTGAGGCAGAGTTGGTTTCCTTACCAGTATAAGATCAATTTTTAAAACCTAATATTATTGAATACTATTGTATGATAGAGTCTTTTATATCCTTTAACCTTTTACATGAAGATACCATTGCTCCCATTTATAGGAGAGGAAACTGAGGCAAAGATAACTTAAATATACTTCCCACAGGTACATAGTGAGTAAGTGGCTGGGCAGATGGTTGAGCTCCAATCTGTCTGCTTCCCAGCCTGGGCCTTGGCAATTCCATTTGATTATCCCTTACTTAGCTATCTGTGTCTCTTCAGTTGCTTAGGCCTGCTCTTTGAGTCTGGAATCAGACTACCCCTTGCCTGTGGTTGCTGGTCATGTTTCTCAGTCGTTGCTTTTGTCACCCTGTCTTGTTTTCTGCTGTTTGCCTAGTTCTCATTTGCAGCCTAGCTCTTCCTAGGTATGGGCCTGGCTCCTCCAACTTGCTTCTGCCTCTCATGGTAGGCTCCAAGGTTGCATCCATAACAAGTCATGAAAAGGTCAAGAAGCCTGAGAGCAAAAGAACATAGCCAAGAGTAAGCAGAAAGGGGCATAGGCTCAGCCTTGACTTCCTCAGTTGTGGGCACTTTGAAATGCAGGTGACCATATTTCAAATATAATACCTAGTGAGAAAAGAACTTACTGTGAAGTACAGAACAATTTTATGAGTTGTTTACCAGCAGTTTGAAATTGGCCCTGGTTGGGGTATTTACACCACAGAAACTGGCAAATGTGACAAATCAGGACTTGTTTTTTGGAGAGTTGGTTTATCAGACCACCAACGAATAGTATATCCACAGGCTATAAAAATTTATTTAGGTTAAAGGACATAAAATTGATGTATTCCAAGTGTCCATGTTGTGGAGTCAGAAGACCTGAGCTCAAATCAAAAACTTCACAATGTTCTTGCCAAGCGATAAAGAGCAAATTATCTTATTTTACCCTAGCTTTGGTTTCCTTAGCTTTTAAAGAGGAATAATAATATCTACCTCACTGAAATGCTGTGGGAATTTAAAAAATACATGAAAACATTGAGCACTGTGCACAAAATAAGCACTTGAAGAATATTAGCTGAATTTGCCCAAGGAGCAAAGCATAGTTAATAAACCCACCCATAATGCTTTCAGGAAATGCAAATAATCATAATATTTATGAATGTTTACTGTATGCCAGATATTATCTTTTTCATGCATTGGTTTCCTTCAACTTTTTGAGGTAGGCACTATTCTTTGTCACCATTTCAAAGAGCATAAAATGCACAGAGCTATTTATTGACAGGGGTTGGGTCTGTCAGATTTCGAAGTCAGTCCTCTTAACCATCCATGCTGCTGGTAAAGGTTGATCAATGCTAAATGACAATAATGCATGCAATAAACATGATTACATGTGATATGTGCGTCTGCCTTATTCAATTAGGTGTGAGGTCATCTGGAAAACAGCACCCTTTGTATCAATTAATGTGGAATCACAGCTCTGCCATAAATTGTGGGTCATGTTTTATGCAGGGTAGTCACTGTTTTTTTTCCATCCTGTGGGAATTAGAGTCTTACTGGAAAACATTCTAATAGTCTTCAGCTAAACCAACTCAAAGCCCAATTCTCATTCAAAGATCCTATTAACAGACCTTTGATATGCCAGCAATACTCTACTATTAGAGCCTGGGCCCGTTCCTTTAAAGAATATACAGTAAAGTTACTGATTTCATCCCAATCTCCTTACTTAATCAATTATTCTGTTTCTAGGCCATTAGAAGATCTCAATTTAAAAAATCTATCCATGCTACATTTCAAATATGAGTGAATATATTTTTTCTCTTCTGATATTTTCCCTTCTATTTGGTATCCTGCAGAGCAGGGGTAACGCAAGAAGCTGCCTCTTTTTCTTTCATGGAAAAGAAACCTGGAAAATGAATTTTATTTTGTTACCATTTATATTTATTTATTCAGCAGCTAATTTATTCCTGTTAGAAGAGAAGCATCTCTTTTTTCCTTCCTTCTCTTCCCTCCACTCCTCTCTTCCTTCTCCTTCTTTGCTCCTTCCTTCTCTCTTACCTACCTTTTTTCCTTCCTTCCTCTCTTCCTTTCCTTCTTTTTCTTTCCTCTTTCTCTCCCTCTTTCCTTCATTCTTTCTTTCTCTTGCCCTTATAAAATGACTTAAATAATAGATCATGGTAAGGCACTCTCTGACATACTTCACTAATTTTGGGGAAATTGCCAAAGCAACACTCATTCTACCGAGAATAAAACAACTTTAAAAATCCGTTTCTGCTGCAGAGTTGATCAGATGTTGAGAGGAAACTTGACGTGAAAGTAGAGCCTTAAAATAACCTAGTTACTGAATGGTGTTTCCAAATCACCTTTTATGTGTATAACTCAGGCAACGCTGGGACTTCTTTCTTTGGTGCTTCCCTGTGCCTGTGTGCTGTGCACACATGCACTCCTGAGAGGTTCTGAGGACTGATTTAAAATGACTGAGAAGCACTTGAAGAACCAAGAGGTGACTTTAAGGAGAACCGTAATTTAGTTTTCTTTTTAAAGAACGTTCGAAAGAATTGAGAGAGTGAGGAAGGAGGCTGGAGCACAATTCTAATTAAAGAGAGAGAGAGACAGACCCTCTAACCCCCACCGGCTGCAGAAGAATGAATGTGAGCTTTGGGGTGGAGCAAGCATGTGGCTGGAGTGGAAAGATGTGGAAGTATTTGCCACTCCTCAAGGGATAACACTGTATCCCTTTTTCTTGAGGTTTTCTTTGTTCTTGCTGTTGTTGGTTTCACGTGATAATTCATGGCACATGGAGAACAAGCCATGACTTGACTTTTTTCATTAGAGTAGGAAACTTTATTATAGTAAATGCTGAGTAAAGAGTCCAGGCATTGGAGAAACTAGAATCCTGGTTTTACCTCTTGCTAACTGTGCAAATCCAGGCAAGTTCTTAACCTTATAAGCCTCAGTCTCTGCATCTCGGAAATGAGACTGCTCAGTATCTACATCTAGAGAGCAAATAAAATGATGCCCCCAAATTCCTTTGTACAAGTACCAGACACTAAAGAAGGGCTTAATAAATGTGAGTTGTCTATTTTATTTTAATAATTTTTATAAATTCTTTAAAATTTTTAAAGTTTAATTTAATTTGTTTTATTTTACTTTATTATTTTTTTCTTTTTTGAGACAGAGTCTTGCTCTGTCACCTAGGCTGGAGTGCAGTGGCACAACCTCGGCTCACTGCAACCTCCACCTCCCAGGTTCAAGCAATTTCTCCTTCCTCAGCCTCCCAAGTAGCTGGGACTACAGGCATGTGCCATCATGCCTGGCCTTTTTTTTTTTTTTTTTGTATTTTTAGTAGAGACAGGGTTTCACATTTTGGCCAGGCTGGTCTCAACCTCCTGACCTCAGGTGATCCACCCTCCTTGGCCCCCAAAGTGCTGAGATTACAGGCGTGAGCCACTGTGCCTGGCCATTTTTTTTTAAAAAAATTATGATATACCAGGTTTTTTCAGGTTTTTGCTCAGATATCTTTTCAGAGAGCCTTTTCCTAGCAGTAAAGACAGAGCTTAGGCAATGCCGTCTGCATACCTTCATTGGAGCTCAAAACATGTTGCTTTGCAATTTGTCTGTTTTTCTGTCTGTCATTTTTCAGGACCCTGAATTCTCTTGACCAGAGGAATATTGTGAGTATTGTTCATCTTGTTATGTGACTGACAAGTACCTAGCCCAATACCTACACATATTGTTTCTACTTGTTCCTGAGATATTTACTGAGTGCTTGCCATGACCAGATATTGTGCTAGAACCAGGCATACCATGGCACATAGACCCTATCTTTAAGAAGCTCACAGTCTAGTGATGGATATGGATAAACAGCCAATATAAACATAGTGTAATAAAAGAGAAGTTTACTTACTTTTTTTATACTTAGAAGAGGTCAGAGAAGGCTTCCTGGAGGAAAAGCTAATATTTAAAACTATACATGGGTATCTATGAGAACTTGGGGGGTATTGCTTTAAGTTTTTCCAAAAACAGAACCTGAGAAAAGGATTTGGGTATAAGTAATCTATTTAGGAGGTGCTCCCAGGAGGCAGAATTTAGAGAGTGAGGAGAGTAGGGAGGAAAGGAAGAAAAGCCAGGAAAACGTGCATTGTTGATCTGGGTACTTTTGTTGTCAAATGGAAAGTAGAGCACTCTTTAAATTTTCCCTCTGAAGCTCCAGAGACAGGGGCATTTATCTATTGACTGACTCTTCTATTGGAGGAGAGTTACTTGCAGCGGTATTAACTCTTTTACGTTCCTGGCTCTGCACAGAGGCTGAGCAAGCTGCCTTGGCTTCAGAAACAATTTAGGGCAGAAAGTGGGGGAATATGTGTGAAAGGAAAGAGGACGCTGTGGGAACTGTCCAGCAGAGCTTTGGCTAAAATCACTTCAAGCTGACCATGTACAATGCTAAGGGCCTTGGCCATCTCCCCATTAAGTTAAAAAAAATAAAGTGCCTTGCCCCTAAAACTCATGGGCAGACTTCTTGGATTCAAGACATCTTAAGAGCCATGAAAACCATCTTAGAAATTCCTGCAGGCTCCCAAAACTGCGTATTGTCAGGGCTCAGTGTGGTTTCCTTCTGTAATTACCTAACAATTATAATTGGGAAATAAAGCATCAGTAAAACAAATGTGTAATATATTCATTGAATGTGTTTCATTTAAAATTTTTCAGAATAAATTCTAGGACTTTGAAGCTAAAACGTATTTTATATTCTCTCAAAGCCTGATTTGTCTCTGCCTCTTACCATGCCTTATCAAATCATCAGCCCCCTGAGGAAGCAACTGATATTGCTTCCTGTAAAAATAACCGCTCTTTTCTTAGCAGGAGAGCAAGTAGTCTAAGGGAAAAGGAGGAATAGAATGCATATAAATTATGTGAAGCATGCACAATATTTGACGGCCACAGTTTCCTCCTGGAGATGTGGAGGGAAGGAAGTGTGCCTCTAAGATCCCTCCTGCTTAGGTATCAGAAGAGATTGAACGAAATCCTCAGTTCCACAAATAATTATTTCCAAAAGAATGGCTAGCATTTATTTATTTATTTATTTATTTATTTATTTTTGAGACGGAGTCTGGCTCTGTCACCCAGGCTGGAGTGCAGTGGCCGGATCTCTGCTCACCGCAAGCTCCTCCTCCCGGGTTTACGCCATTCTCCTGCCTCAGCCTCCGGAGTAGCTGGGACTACAGGCGCCCGCCACCTCGCCCGGCTAGTTTTTTGTACTTTTTAGTAGAGACGGGGTTTCACCGTGTTAGCCAGGATGGTCTGGATCTCCTGACCTCGTGATCCGCCCGTCTCGGCCTCCCAAAGTGCTGGGATTACAGGCTTGAGCCACCGCGCCCGGCTAGCATTTATTTTTTTAGATGGACTCTCGCTCTGTCGCCCAGGCCGGTGTGCAATGGTGCGATCTTGGTTCACTGCAACCTCTGCCTCCTGGGTTCAAGTGATGCTCCTGCCTCAACCTCCTGATAGCTGGGATTACAGGCATGTGCTACCACACCCAGCTTTTTTTTTTTTTTTTTTTTTTTTTTTGGTATTTTTAGTAGAGATAGGGTTTTGCCATTTTGGCCAGACTGGTCTTCAACTCCTGGCCTCAGGTGATCTGCCTTCTTCTGCCTCCCAAAGTGCTGGGATTTCAGGCATGAGCCACTGCCCCTGGCCTATTCCTATTAAGGTTTATAAACTTCCCCAAATAGGAATCTTCTCTTCAAACTACTTTATCCATAAGAATTGTGATTCTCTTGTGTGGTAGAAAGTGCCTGTGTTTTGGTGACAGGCAAACCTTCAAATTCTGGCTCTGTTAATTTGAAGCTCCTTGACCTCAGGCTAGACATTTAATCTCATCCTCAAAGAGGGAAGGGGAAATAATACGTGTTTTACTGTTTCGTTGCAAGGATTAAATGAGGTGATATCTGTTAAATTCCAGTTGAAAGGTAAATATTTACTAATGTCAGTTCCTTCCTTCTTCCCTTAGCTAAGGGGTCATGAAGCAGTGCTGGATTCCCCTTGCAAGCTGAGTGCACATCCTTTGGGGATAGCTCTCACCTGTAGTATAGTCATCATGGTGGAGTCTCCAAAGCTTTGAGAAGGGGCATAAATTCATTTTATTTATTTACTGGGTTTTAAAAGTTATTTTACCTGCTAGACAATTTATTATTGACATATTAGACTTTTGTTAGTTAAATGTTCAATGGACTGTCCTCTCCTAAAATAAGTAAAATATGGGGTTGGGTGTGGTGGCTCATGCCTATAATCGCAGCACTTTGGGAGGCTGATGTGGGTGAATCATCTGAGGTCAGGAGTTCGAGGCCAGCCTGGCCAATGTGGTGAAACCCTGTCTCTATTAAAATACAAAAATTAGCCAGGCATGATGGGGCATGCCTGTAATCCCAGCTACTCGGGAGGCTGAGGCAGGAGAATCACATGAACCTGGGAGGCAGAGGTTGCAGTGAGCCGAGATTGCACCACTGCACTCCAGCCTGGGCAACAAAGTGAGACTCTGTCTCGGAAAAAAAAAAAAAAAAGAATATGGAAATAATTAGAAACAGAGCCTCCTAATGGTCACCCAGAAGAAAAGGAAACAAAGGCTATGGACACACAACTGATGGAAGATAAAAGCCAAATGGTCAATAAATATATGAAAAGATGCTCAATTTTATAAGGAACGATGCTAGTGAAAATAAATATTAGGAGATATCATTTGAGATCCATCAACAAAATCTTATATAAGACTGACCATATTGAGAGATCAGAGGCAGTAGAGCCATGGAGTTCCCCATGCACTGCTGGTGGTTGTGCAAATCAGCACAACTGGAGAGCAGTTAGGCAGTGTGTGGAAAGTTGGAGGCACACCCACCATTTCATTGAGCGGTCATGATTTTAGATACATTCTCTGGAGAAACCCACATGTATCCAAGGACACCTGTGAGCCTGTTGTTAGCAACACAAAATCAAGGGAGGGGCAATCTAAATGTCCAGCAAGAAACTCGATTCAATAAATTTTAGTTCTTTTTCAAGCCAGAATACTGTTCAAATGTTAAAAGAATGAGCTATAACATGTACTAGCATAAAAAATCTCTAAGATGTACTATTTTATTAAAAGCGTGTCACAACATTTTCATGTGTATACAAGGACACAAGTCCAAGGATGTTCATGGATGTTTACTGCAGCAGCATTACAATCGTGCAAAACTGAAGACAACTTAAATATCTGCCAACAGGAGAATTGATCCATAATTGTGGCAGATTCACAACACGGATTATTAAATGGCAGCTGAATTAAATTAGGACCGTTACATCCATATGGTTAAATATCAAATGCAGAAAGAAATATGTACATTTTTACAAAGTTAAGAGGATGTAAAATAATACTAGGTATTGTTTAGCATATGTACATGTATTTATATTAATGATATCTATCTATCTATGTAACTAAAGGATAAGGAGAAACATTGGTGGGTAAAACCAACATGGACTCTTTGTCTTGGAGAATGTAGAAAGGGAAGGGAGTATAATGGGATTAGGACAGAAGCGTTTTACCTATCTGAAATATTTCTTAATGAAAAATGGAAAATAAGGGTCCTAATGTGAGAGAAATACGACTCTTCCAATTTAGATAGCATTTTATTTATAACATAAAATTACCATTTAAAAAGTAACTTTTCTTATATTTTATCTCCCATTAGCTAGGCAAGAAATGTCAAACCTGGTGTTTCTTCACCTTGGACTGTTTCAGTCATGAGCAAAGTTCAATGACAAACCAAGGAAACAGGACAAGCTGGTCTAGAGACTGATGCTCCAAACAGCTGCCAGCACACATACCTCTCCTGTCTGCTCCAGTCACTCGATTCTCATTTCCCCATAAGCACCTTCGCCTCCCTCGGCAGCCCCAGGACTCCTCGTGACTCTGTGATCTCTACAATCACTAGTGAAGGCTAGGACAACAACAAGATGTTCTCATCATATTCACCTGCTGTCAACAAAGCTGAATGGTGCTGAATTCTTTGAAACTTCCTTTTAGTCCTTGATGCTGTGACGAATGAGCCTTCTCATCATGTGCTTTGTTTTAAGCTACGACGCATCCAAACGCTAGTCTCCGCAGATGGAAAAAGACAGGGGCAAATATATTTACTTTTATATTTATGGGGTTGTTCACAGTCCATAAAAGATTCAGTTGAAAAAGGATTTTTTTTTGTTTGTTTTCAGACAGAGTCTTGCTCTGTCACCCAGGCTAGAGTGTAGTGGCACAATCTCGGTTCACTGCAACATCCACCTCCCAGGTTCAAGCAATTCTCTTGCCTCAGCCTCCTGTGCAGCTGGGATTACAGGTGCCTGCCACCACACCTGGCTAATTTTTGTATTTTTAGTAGAGATGGGGTTTTGCCATGTTGGCCAGGTTAGTCGCGAACTCCTGACCTCAGGCAATCCACCCACCTCAGCCTCCCAAAGTGCTGGGATTACAGGCATGAGCCACTGTGTTTGGCCGTGAAGAAGGATGTTTTTAATGAACAGAGACTCACTCCTCCACTGTGATGAATCCTCCTCATTCCTGGAATGAACCCTGATATGGGAGGTTTACCTTTCATCTGCAGGGACTTCTCTCCACTGGGGAAAATACAGGATTCTAGACAGGATGCTGGGTAGGATCTTGTTTTTTGTTTCCTTGACAGTCTAAATTATGATGATTGATTTGGATGCATCCCACTGTGTTGACATCCTGCCCAACTGAGCACATGTTGAGGCCAAAAGAGAGCAGGTTGCATGAGTGGGTGCAGGAGAGACTTGCAGGGTTAATCAATTCCCCAGGAGAGTAGAGTCCAATCCATGTCCAGAAGTGTTTTTTAACCTTGAATGGAAGCCATGGTTTCAGGTGAGTTTTCTATCTTCACAGGCAGAGAATATAGAAGGCCAGATGAGGAAGTTTGTTTCAGATGGATCTGGACACAGATCTCCGGGCTCTTGGTTCTAATGGGGGAGGATTCCAGGTTCTGGATGCTTTTTCTTCTGGCTGGTACAATTTTTTTCTATTGCATATTAAAGCTGAAGGAAAGCTATCAGGAGGAAGACAAACTTTGCTGAGTGTGATTTGTCAGTTTGCTTGATGAAATGATCCTGCTGTGGAATTAGTTTAACTCTGTAAGGTCTGGCCATTCATATGCAGGACTCCGGCTTTATAATTCCATCAACTGCTTAAATATCTAGCATAAGATGCAGTTTGGAACAGGAGAAAAATTCCAACTCTACTAACAACTGCATAATAAGCCTAATATATTCAATATATCCTTCCACACGTCCTTCAAATCAGCATGACATTCTATGCTACAGGAAGGCTGCCTTATTCTTGGGGCAGAGGATATTAGCCCAGGGAATTAAGGGCATGGTGCTTGAACTTTCAGCTTGAACTTCTTGATGGAACAATGATCTATAATAAACCTTTAGGAAGTAGGATCATCAGTATGCCTACGGAGAGGTCTCATTGTTTATAACTGCCACGTGGTTTGCCACTCATGACTGACAGATGCTGTTACAGGAATGATGGATGTTCTACAGCAGACTTCTGTTCTTATTGGTTGTGTGCATTCTGATTTGTTTGTGACACTTTCATGCAGGTTGTTAAGTATAGTTAATTGTTACCCAAATTCCATTGTTCCATCAATATATCATTGTTCATTTGATCTGTTCTATATTCATTAACAGTATTTTCCCAGTTGCGTGCCCTTATGGGTATGCAATAAATATCAATAAATATCATTGTACATATAGAATTTCGCACATGTGCAAGAATATTCATTAGGCAAATCTCTACAATTAGAAGTTCTTGATCAAGGGCATTTTTAATTTTGAAAGGTAGTGCTAAATCACTCTCTGTGGAGGTTGCACTAAAGTCATGAGGCGGAAGGAGCAAAAGGGGGTGGGGACCCCCTGTGTGTAGCAGACCCTTTTGTTGCTGTTCTTCCCATCCTTGAGATCCATCTCTGGCCTCAGCTGCAGCTGTGCTGTATAGCACAACTATCCAACACTTGGAGTGGTGGATGCTGCCTCTTATTTCTCATGCACTGAGAGACTCTTTGAATTTCTGCTGCAGAGCTTCTTTCGAGGATGTTGGAGCTGGCTCAGCTTGTATACAGTAGCATCCTCAAAGTGGGGTTGGGGTCAGCTAAGTGGAGTTGGCGATATCCCTCAGGGCAGCCCTGTGAGGGGAGAGAGGAGGCAGTGGACAAATGCCCTAGGGCTCAGTTGTGGGAGTATTCTGTAGGTCCACAGGCAGTCTGCAGAGCCCAGTCTCCTTGCTTTCTACAGCAGCTTTGAAAATGTGCCCACTACTGGCCTTTCCTCTTTCCTGTCTCACTCTGCTCCTTCACTCCTGCACAGTCATGACTTCTCAAATTTCTTACTCAGGCTCTGTTTATAGGGAAATCCAAAATACGGCAGTATGTAAGGTGCTAACCACTTGGCCACATGCAAAACATGATAGGCATTATTAGGTTTAAAATTTAAAAGTTATGCTGGACGAATAACCTCAACAATTGGCAAATCCATTCTGTTGCCCTGTACTTGCATTCTCCCTTCGTGTGCCCTTACAACCTAGGACCTTTCTTGTCATTAGCCAGCATTCACAATTCCATGTAGAAAACATTAATTTTGGAGATAATAAAAGAGCCATCCTTCTCCCTCTGAAAACCCCAGGCTCATGAAGGAGTAAGATCAGGGGAGGAGCTTGAAGAGGAGGAGAAAATCTCTACGTGCAATAATTTGGAAGGAAGAATTAATCCTTTATCTACTAAATCTCCTCAGTTAAGTCGTCACTTCCGTTTTCTCTCAGGAATGCCTGCTTGTCTCCACATATTCTAAGCTCTGGGGCTGATCCTTGTTTTTCAACATGGGAGTAAACCACATAGCCTGGGCAACTGAGACCTTTCCAGAACAGTCATAAGATTTGAGACTCATCAAGTTGCATATTTCCTTTTGAACATTCTGCTCTGGGCAGTCCTGGAGTTAGAGGCTGTTCCCCCCATGACAGGAAACTACTATAATATATAGGATTAATATTAATATATTCTATACACCCTTGCAATTCCTTGGCAAGGAAATGGATGATAGGTTAAAAATCAAATCAAAGTTAATAGCAGAAGATGAAGATGAGAAGTTGGATATACTCTTCAAAGAAGCTCCTGGGATAAGGATTTCGGATTCAAAACTCTGTGCCTCTAGTGTTTTTCAAAATAGTAGACTTCCTTTTCTTAAATTATTCTTTGTTTTTACTTTCTTAAATTATTTCACCATTTTTCCCCTCTAAAAAATAAGAATTGTAAAGAATGGAAAGAAAAGAGTCGAGAATAAGGAGAGTATGTCACATAGTAAGCCTGTATCAAAACATCTCATGTACCCCATAAATATGTATACCTGCTATGTACCCACAAAAATAAAAGTAAAATAAAACATAAAGAAAAAAGAAGGAGTAAAAGTAGAAATAAAACAAGAGGGAGAAATTAATTACCAACTTGGGAGAAAGTAGAAAGCATGTGTAGAAGCAAGTTTCATGTTTGCCTTACTTGGTTTTCTTCTGTGGGAACAAGACAAATGTTGGAAAAGTTCCAGAGAATTCACCCTGGAAATGAACATTCCCATCTTCTCTGAAAATTTATCTACAAATGGCTTTTACAGCCTTCTCCTGAGAATGTGGAGATCAATACTCCCAGAGGTAAGACCACGTTAGCAATGGAAGGGTTGGGGAGTCACAGTGTTTAAAAAGTCCTTCTCTTACATTGATAGCACTTCAGTCCATTCTCAACCCTGCTTTTGCTTTGTCGGTGATGCTTTGGTTCTATGACCATAGGTAAATGTCCCCTCCAACCCCTTGCTTTCTGTTTGTAACATTTGTTTTCCAGCTGTTAGTGACAGACCTTGCTTTAACAGGAAGCAAGGGGTAGGGCAGGAATTTCTTATCACACTGAGGGTGCATATCTTGTGTGCATGTGTGCAGAAGTATGTGCTTTGTTTGCTTCTCAGATTTTTGAAGGTGAGCCTATGATCAAAAGCCAGACATAAAAGTGTTAAGCGAGTTGCCTGTGATTTTGCATTTTCTCATGTCAGCTTTCCTTTCTCAAGGTACTGAAAGAAGACACGTTTCACTGCTTTCTAAAGAATTTCTGATTGGGCATGAAGGAGTGAACCAACTGATCAGGAAACTACCAGTCTTCAAAAGACCTCATTGCCAGTGGAAAGAGGAGAAACAGAAAAAATGACCCTGCAGAAAGCAAATGCTCTGATGATTCATGCATTATTTGCAATTTTTTTGAAGAAGAACTAAAAACTAAACACTGCTTGAGGCTGGGAATTTCTCTGGGGGAAAGAATAAAGAGTTATTTCCCTCTCAGGACAACACCTAATATTTGCACAGCATGGTAAAGTAAATTTCACAAGTATTTTTTTTGTTTGTCTATTTTCATCCTCAGGCTGAATTAAGCCTCAGTTTTCATTTTTGATCGAATCTGTCTTTGCTGACAGAAGTTTTCTGGGTGACCCTGACAGTCCTCAGTATGAGATAATGTGATGGAGGATGCAGTGAATCAATCATGTCTCTGCTGGAATTGCTTTCTGGAGACTTTGAGATGTCAGGGTTGGAATGTCACACAGGAGGTCACTGGGCTGGTAGATAACTGGAGATATGACTCCATGAAGGCATTGCTTATCCCTGTTCCAAGCATATCTGGCTGCTTTTGAGAAGTAAATAGGGATGGATAAAGAGGGGGAGAGTTAGTCCTGAATTGTACCTTTACTCTGCCACTTACCAGCTCTGCTGCTCTTGCTAGGGAGATCACGTTAACATATTAACACTAATAATAATCACTGAAGGTTATGAGTCCTATAAAGTAAGTAGCATTTGCCCCATTTTATAGAAGAGGATACAGCATCAGAAAAGTTAGTTGCTTTCCCTAAGTTCCCTGGGCACATTATTTATATTTTTATTTTTTATTATACTTTAAGTTCTAGGATACATGTGCACAACATGCAGGTTTGTTAAATATGTATACATGTGCCATGTTGGTGTGCTGCACCCATTAACTCATCATTTACATTAGGTATATCTCCTAATGCTGTCTCTCCCCACTCCCCCCACCCTGCAACAGGCACCGGTGTGTGATGTTCCCCACCCTGTGTCCAAATGTTCTCATTGTTCAATTCCCACCTACGAGTGAGAACATGCAGTGTTTGGTTTTCTGGTTTTCTGTCCTTGTGACAGTTTGTTCAGAATGATGGTTTCCAGCTTCATCCATGTCCCTACAAAGGACATGAACTCATCCTTTTTTATGACTGCATAGCATTCCATGGTGTATATGTGCCACATTTTCTTAATCCAGTCTGTCATTGATGGACATTTGGGTTGCTTCCAAGTCTTTGCTATTGTCAATAGTGCCGCAATAAACATACGTGTGCATGTGACTTTATAGCAGCATGATTTATAATCCTTTGGGTATACACCCAGTAATGGGATGCTGGGTCAAAAGGTATTTCTAGTTCTAGATCCTTGAGGAATCACCACATTGTCTTCCACAATGGTTGAACTAGTTTACAGTCCCACCAACAGTGTAGAAGTGTTCCTATTTCTCCACAGCATCTCCAGCATCTGTTGTTTCCTGACTTTTTAATGATCGCCATTCTAACTGGTGTGAGATGGTATCTCATTGTGGTTTTGATTTGCATTTCTCTGATGGCCAGTGATGATGAGCATTTTTTCATGTGTCTGTTGGCTGTATGAATGTCTTCTTTTGAGAAGTGTTTGTTCATATCCTTCACCCACTTTTTGATGGGGTTGTTCGATTTTTTCTTGTACATTTGTTTAAGTTCTTTGTAGGTTCTGGATATTAGCCCTTTGTCAGATAGGTAGATTGCAAAAATTTTCTCCCATTCTGTAGGTTGCCTGTTCACTCTGATGGTAGTTTCTTTTGCTGTGCAGAAGCTCTTTAGTTTAATTAGATCCCATTTGTCAATTTTGGCTTTTGTTGCCATTGCTTTTGGTGTTTTAGTCATGAAGTCATTATCCCTGGGCACATTTATTACCTGGATGCAAACTCACATTTTGTGATGCCATGCCCTGTGAGGACTCCATCACATCATCATTGTCTTCCCCAAATGGGTGTGGCCATATAATTGGACGTGAGAGAGACACATTATTAAGGAATGATAGCCACATCAAGAAGTGGTTTGAACTCTCAGCATACTGCCCACAAGTAAAGCTCACAAGTATTCTGTTGAGTGGTTTGTATAACTAAAAAAGACTGGGTGATAGTGCTTTGATGCTGGGCAGTAACAACAAGACCTTCTGTTCTCTTTTGTCTTATGTTCCGTCTCAGATTCTGTACTCTGATGAGTGGCTGAATCTCTCGTTTCTACCAAATGATTTAATTCATGTAAACAAGTATATTTGTATGTAGCATTGCCTCTGCCTATGAAAACTTAGGGAAGTAACATCATTCCAATTATTGGTAAAAAAGGGAGACCAGAGCCATCTTCCATAAGATTATTGGTGAGATTACTGTGACAATGTGTTTATAGTGCTTAACACAGCGCCTGGTACAGAATAGCACCTGTTTTCAGTCATAACTATTATTAGTGCAGTTTTAAACTAGCTGTTCTTGCAAGTACATCACTTGGCCTCAAACCCTCACAACTAGCTGCCGATGTATCTGCAGCAACATCCAGCTCCAATGCACGCAATTTTTACAGTGTCTGACGTCAGGGTTTTGTATGTGAGGATTGCTCACTTCTTTCTCTTTCTCAGAATGGTCTCTGCTTTCTTTTCCCATGACTACTGATATTTTTAAGATAAACTAATTTAAAAATGCAAAGCACTCTTGCCTCAAAAGTACCGTAAGTATAAAATAATAATGCTAGACTCATCTTGGGAACCTTATCATACCCTCTCTAAATCCAAATATCTGCTTATTCAGGTCCAACCCTCCACTGAGAGGCAATGAGAGTTAAGCCCCATACCCATGTCTTGGGCCTGTTCAATCTTAGAAGAGAACTTCTTCCCTGTGATTCCCAGGGCAGACAGTGCTTAATTAATTCTAAAGAACATGGAACAGTCAGCCCCTGCTTGTCCCTGAGATGTGGCCCAGGGAGTTAATCTCCCATCTCCTAGTTAATTGCCTTCATCCTCAGGCTGAGTTAAGCCTCAATTTTCATTTTTGATTGAGTCTGTCTTTGTTGACAGAAGTTTTCTTGGTGACCCAGCAAGTCCTCAGTATGAGATAATATGATGGAAGATGCAGTGAATCCATGTCTCTGCTGGACTTTTGGAGACTTTGAGATGTCAGGGTTGAAATATCACAGGAAGTCACTGGGCAGGTAGATAACTGAAGAAATGGCTTCATGAAAGCATTGCTTATCTCTGTTCCAAACATATTTGGCTCCTTTTGAGAGATAAATAAGGATGGAAGAAGAGGAGGAGAGTTAGTCCTGAATTTATACCCTGACTCTTTCACTTACTAGCTCTGCTGCTCTTGCTAGGGATATCATTTTAACATATTAACACCGATAATAATCACTGAAAGTTATGAGTTTTTTATATTCTCACTACCCAAAATGTGGTCCTTGGGCCAGCAGCATTGGTATTTCCTGGATGCTTGCAAGAAATGTAGACTCTCGGGCCACACCCCAAATTACTTAGAGATTCTGATTAAATGAACAAGAATATGCATTTAATCAAATTCTCTGAGTAATTTGTATGCTGTGGACAGTTTGAGAAGCACTTGCAATTATCTCATTTCTTCCTCAGTATGATACTAAAGATATTAGTTTTGTAAACTCTGTCTCCTGGTAGTACTAATCACTACCCTACTTTACATGGAAGGAAAATGAGACTCAGAGAGGTCAAATGGCTTGCTTAATGTCATACAACCAGAAGAGGGTTTGAAGCTAGGCTCCTGCCAAAGCAGATGCTCTTAACCACTATGCAGTTGGGAGATTTAAATAAGAGGCTAAGTGTCTATCACTCGGCAGAATATCTGGCCCACCATAGATGGATGGTACATGCTGGTAACCTTCTCTGTTCCTTGTATTCTCTTTCTCTGTTCTGATTATTTTCAGACTTCCAGATGTTCCCTTGCCATGGCATATATGTTGGTCTACCCTAGATAGGATGGGACCTGCCTAAATTCCTGGCTCTCCCTTGACTAGTGCAGTGGTTCTTGATTGTGCCTTGGAGGGGGTAATGTCTGTTTTCCCTCAGCATCCTAGAGTGTCTCCTAGAGGGTGTTGCCAGCCCCTCTTCTTCTTCATCTCTACTGCAAAGAACTTGATGATGTTTGCTCCTGGCCATGAAGCCTGGATAGAAAGCAATTCCCTGATAGGCTGGCTGGCATCTTGTTCCCTTCCTCTTGACAGGTATCATGGGTTTTCGTAGGGCAAGCATGGGATGAGTTCAGGATTTTTATCCCTTATTCCTTTTGGTTCAAGGAGTTGCATTAATGGACTAGTCTTTGGCAGGGGGGACTTGTGGTTTCACAATTTTTTTTTTTGAAAAATAAAGGGTTCTGATTTATAGATACATTATTTCTAAAAAGGATGAGCACGTTTATAGTTAACCAGTTTCTATGGTTTTCGTTTCCCAGTAATAAGAATGTTAAATCATATAGGAGAGGAGAATGGTAGAAGGATTTAAAAAGAAAAACATGGAATCTGGATTAAATGAACAAGAGTATAATTGAGTTCCATGATCCCATCATTTCTAAATTCAATTTTTCAGCCAGATGTATCTCAGATCTTATTAGGTGTTCCTTAAAGGACAGAGCAGATATAGAGCCTGTGACATTCACACCACCTAGTCAAACCTTATCTCAGGCTTTCAACATCAGTATATGGTGAGAAAATTGCTTTGGGACAAGATGTAAAACTTCGGGGGCAGCTGGGTGAAGACCATAGTCAATCAGATTATTGAAGTAACTTCTCTCATTTGATTATTATCCTTGGCAATGAGTTTAGGGAACTGATGACAAGTGGATTTGTGACTATATTTAGTGAAAGAAACCTGAAATCAGGAGGAGAAAGGAGAATGCGTGTATACCCTGGAGAGCCTACTGGCCATAACAGAAAATATGTTAGCTATTTATTGTTGCATAACAAATCACCTCAAAACTAAGTGACTTAAACAGCAACAAATGCTGATTATGACACAGTTTCTGTGTGTCAGGAATTCAGGAATGATTTAGCTGAGTGGTTCAGGAGTGATTTAGCGGGGTGGTTCTGGCTCAGGGTCTGTCACAGAGTTATAGTCAAGATATTGGCAAGGACTGTAATCTCTGAATGTTTAAATGGGATTTTTAATGGGACTGGAGGACCCATTGCTGATTCACATAGCTGGAAAGGTGGTACTGTCTCTTGGCAAGATGTCTCTGTTCTCTGGACACTGAAGAGCCCTTTGGAGTGTCTTGAGTGTCCTCATAATCATGTGTCTGCCTTCCCTCAAAGCACATCTTTCAAGAGAGCAAGACAACAACCGCAATGTCTTTTATGACCTAGCCTCAGAAGTCACACATTGTCATTGCCACAATATCCTATTGGTTATACAAGTCAGCCCACTTCAATGTGAGAGGAAATTATGCAAGAGTGTGAATACTGGTACGTGGGGATCGCCGGGGGCCATCTTTGAAGATGGATATCACAAAATATAGTATATAATCATCTAGGGACTGGGGCAAGTGGGGTGTTCTGGGTTCCTAATCTCTTTAATTGTGTAATCTTAGATCATTTGGAATCTCTTGATCTCAGCTTCTTAACCTCTAAAGACATTAGAATGATCTCAAATACTCTAATGCTATGGGCTTTTGGTATGATGGAAAAATAGAAAATTTGCAGCCTGAGGACCTCAATTTGAAGTCCAACTCCCTCTCACTCGCTGGAAGGTCTAAGGCAAGTCACTTCTGGCTCTGAAGAATGGATTTTTGATCTGCAAAGTGGGGATGGTCTTGAGGATTAAAAGAGATAATGGATGTGGAAGTGTTTTAAAACATCTGAGTTCCATGCACTTGTAAGATGTTTTATTTCCTCGTAAAGAAGCTGAAGTAGAGGAAGCCAGAAGGCAGTATCATTATCATGAAAATAAAATCACCTTCTACTCTTCAATGCATTATGAACCCTGGAAATAGGCTCTTCTATCTTCCAGGGCAGGCTGTGATCTTTTGAGCTATGCCAGGTGGTTATTATAATAGAAGCTAAAAGCCATGTTATTTCACATGTATGCTTTACAACTTATAAAGAGCTTTTACTGACATTATGTTATTTAGGCCTCATTTTTTTTTTTTGCCAGTATAAAATACCTTTTTTATGAAGGTACTTTTTAAACTAGTGTTTTTCAGAAATGTGAATGTACAATCTTAGAAAATTCATGCCGATCGTTAGTTGTAGGATTGCTTATCACCCTCACCCACGAAGCAGCTAAAGTCAGTCAAGTGGGTCTCCTCCATATATCTTTTAACACATGAGGAATTTGCATCTCAGAAAAGTTAAGTGTCTTATCAAAGACTCAGAGCCACTCAGAATGAATCTGTAAAGACACATTTATATCTATGGCTATTTTTTATGTTAAAAACTGTGATTTAAACCACTGAGATGAAAATGACAATCAAACTAATCAAAATTAATATTATTATGAAATTCTATGAACCCATCTTATGTTCTTTCCTCATGCCAAGTACTGGAGTCATAAAGATGCAGAAAATGTGGTTTCTCACCTTGTGTAGCCCACTCACTGGTGGAGATGGTGGGTCAGGCTAGACATGCAGGTGAATGATTTCAATATAGTATGATACGTCTCACCATCGAAGTTTATTAAAAAGTATGTGCTCTGGGGAAAAAACTGGTGATCAAAACATATGATCTTCTCATTAAGGTAGTAAGAAAGCGGAGGAGGTCTTAAGCTGTATGCTAGAGGCGGGAAGGGAGTTGCTGAGTAGATGAAGATGAAGGACATTGCATAGTGTGGGGAGCAGAGCTTCAGGAGCCTTGCTCCACAAGAGATGGGCACACAGGGGCTAGGTGTGAATGCCCTGGTATGCATATCACAACTATTGTGACTTTGTTCCATGAATGACAGAGAAACATTGGCGTATTAAAAATGTGTTTTTCTCTGATTGTGAAAGTACAGTCATCCCTCAATATCCTTGGGCGATTTGTTCCAAGCCTCCCACGAATGCCAAAATTCATGGATGCTCAAGTCCCTGATATAAATGGCACAGTATCTGCATGTAACCTATGTACATCTTCCTGTATGCTTTAAATCATCTCTAGATTACTTACAGTACTTAATACAGTATAAATGCTATGGAAATAGTTGTTATACTGTGTTGTTTATGGAATAATGACACGAATACTATACATGTTCTGTATACACGCAATATTTTTGAATATTTTCTATTCACAGTTGGTTAAATCCACAGTGCAGAACCCACAGATATGGAGCCAATTGTATTTAGAAGGCTTTTGAACAGGGAGATGGCATGAAGACAGTTATAAATACATTTAGAAAATAGGCAGGAATGAGGTGATAAATTTGAAGGAGACTAAGGAGGTGTGTCAGGCTGGAATGAAAAGGAGTTTAGTGTTGCCTCGCACTGGGAGGTAAGTGGACTGTGCCTTTGCACAGTAATGTGCTGTAGTTCAGGGGCCAGCAAACGTTTTCTGTAAAGGGATAGATGGTAAAAATTTTAGGCTTTGTGGGCCATATGGTCTCTGTAGCAATTACTTAACTCTGCTGCTGTAGCAATGTATCAACAAATGAGTGGAGCTGTGTTCCAATAAATCTTTATTTATAGATACTACATTTTGATTTCATATAATTTTCACATTTCATGGAACATTATTCTTCTTTTGAATTTTTCAGTCATTTAATAATGGTCAAATCATTTTTAGTTCATGAACTTTCCCAAAACAGGTGTGGAACATATTTTACCCACAGACCATAGTTTGCTGACCCCTCTGGTAGCCTCTGGAAATCCCATTGCCATTTCTACCTGTATCAACTTGGCAAATTAACACACACCAGTCATAGTAAACAGAAATGTCATAGAGCAGTCTCCTGACACACAGCATTCTTCTCCAGGTCACATCTGGAATTGAAACATACTCATAAATAGCAAAACTTAAAGTGTGAGCAAGGGGAGGCGGGTGTGCCTGCTCAGGTCATTTTCCATAACTGGCTGTTGAGATTCTGTGGGCAAGTCAGGACCTTGCTGAATTCCTGACCAAGACTGTTTTCACATGCCTCTGCCCTGGCCATCCAAGGCTGGTTGCTCTGTGTCTGCTCTCAGGCCAGTGATTGAAGTAACTTGTCTCCAAAGAAGACAAACGTGCATGCTGCTTGGATGAATCTGGCACCATTCTTAGCTGAGCGATTTAAAGTCAAATCTTTAAAAAGACACATCTGGGACCTTTGTTCATGCATGCTAATGGATATTCACAGAAACATACAGAGTACTTTCATTATGTCATTGACAAAACTCATTGAAAATACTCATAGCCTTGGTTGGGCATGGTGGCTCATGCTTGTAATCCCAGCACTTTGGGAGGTAAAGGAGGGCGGATCACCCGAGGTCAGGAGTTCAAGACCAGCCTGGCCAACATGATGAAACCCCATCTCTACTAAAAATACACACACACACACACACACACACACACACACAATTAGCCAGGTGTGGTGGTGTGCGCCTGTAACTCCAGCTACTCAGGAGGCTGAGGCAGGAGAATCACTTGAACCCGGGAGGCGGAGGTTGCTGTGAGCCAAGATGGCGCCACTGCACTCCAGCCTGGGCAACAGAGTGAGACTTCATCTCAAAAAACAAAACAAAACAAAATACCATAGCCTTATTTCATAGGTGAGAGGAAGGGTTCCATTTACAATCCCACAATTAATGGATGACAGAAGTTGGCGCTCACATCCAGATCGTTTGACTTCATTTATCTTTCTCCTACCCCACCTAGCTTTGTATATGGTACATTTTGAATGGGGTTGGGGAGGCGTAGGTAGAGAAGGGAGGATAAATGGAACACCCAGGAGACTACCTTTTCCAGAGGAGCATGGCACAGATGTATTTGTTCAGTCTACAAAGAAGTGAGATCGGCTTCCTTAATCTAGTTTTGTTTTCTGACTGCCTCCACTCTCCTCCCTACCCTTGCCTCTTCTCTTCATCTTTCTTGCTACCTTCTATCAGCAGGTGGAAGCAATTATTGCTATGCCGAGGCCAAGAGACAGGGAAGCAGACAATATCTTAGCAAATATGATTTTAAAACACAACAATCTAAGCATTTTAACTTCGGCAAACATGTAGCTAATACAGATTCTGTTTCATATCAGTTATATTTTTGGCAAAAAGCAAAGAAGAGAACTAAGAGGATTTAATGATTTTCCAGTGTGCCATAAGGAAATCCCTGGTTTGCTTATAATTAGGATGGTGAAAACCAATTAGGAACAATCATGAAAATTCTCCAGTTCTACCTCTGTCATCCTCCTTTCTAAACCATCCATGTTCCTCCAAAGATGATCAGGGAGTGTGTGCCTGTGTAATTCTCTTCTAGGCACTGGGGCAGGTTGGCTGGCCAGTTTTGTGAATGAATGATCTGCACCCACATTATAAGCTGGTTGTACCAAGAAGGGTATCCTGGAAACCAAAACTGTTTCTCAGATTTTCTCAGATCTGTGTAGAATTGTGTGATTTTTCTCCCCCACTCCCTCTTTTTGCCACTAGCCACACCTAATAAATACAACCTAATTCCCTAACACCTTTCCTTTTCCCCTCCCCCAACATACAGCATGGGGTCCATTGCTTTCCCCTGAGATGCCTAGTTGGGGGCTGCCCTTTTATGCACTGTTGCCCCCCCCTTACCATGTTTATGTAGGGATTAGCTTTTTTTTAGAGTCTGTAGACACACATGCATTTATATATAGTCTAGATTTTCATGATGATTCTGAAGGTCGAAGGAAGAGGGAGTTTACATTGTATATGGGAGCAAATTTCTCAAATCCCTTTGAACATATTCTCCTTCTCCCTTTCCCTTCCTCCTTCACTCACCCTTTCTCTGACCCTCCCCATGCGTACTTTATTTCTTTGCCCTTTCTTCTCACTTCTGAATCATCTTCAGGTCACTTGATCTCTCAACCCTTTCTGATGAGCAGTTTGGCTTCTCCCCACTTCTACTTTCAGAATCCTCCAGCTACCAAGACCCACCCTCCTCAGAGAGTTGCTGGAAGTTTTAGTAACAAAAATTTGCCCTGTCACATTTAGGACACTTGCTTTCTTATCTTTGTTCTATCATTTACACGCTGTGTAAAATTACACAAAACACTTTATGTCTTGGAAGCAGTTTAGTCTCTGTAGAATGTAGCTAACCTCTATTCTGTGATCACAAGGATCATCAAAATAAAAAATAATCACAGCTAATATGTGTGGTATACCATGTACCAGGGACCATGTCAACTGCTTTCTGTACATGGTTCCATTTATATTGTCACCCCTACTTCACAGGCTACTAAAGAGTGTTTGAACTTCTAAGTCACCTGCCCAAGGTTATTCAGCCAGTAAGCAACAGAATGAGGATCAGCATTTGAGATACGAATATTCTATACACAAAAGGTACCATTACAGAGAAACTAGAGTGGTATCGGCCCAGATAAGGGTTCACGCCTGTTTGCTTATAGAACGGGTGGAACTACATTAAATGTTTTTAGGACAATGGGAGACATTGTTTGAATTTCCCAAAAAATCCAGAAGAACTCAAAATTACTTATTGTCTTGGCGTTATTGGTATTTGACTCTGCTATGAATACAATATATCTTACAGAAGCATGGCAGTCTAGTAGGGTGGCTTTGGAAAAAGGCCAGGATTTAGGAGCAGGTTTAAGTAACTTAAGCTTTCTCAGCTTCCATTTTCTCATCTGTACTTTCATAATTCTGATTTTTAAAAGCACCTATGTGGAAAGTAAAGGTTCAATGAAACAGCACAAATGAAGTGTTTAACATTTGGTCTGGCAGGTAGCAGTTGCTCAACACGTCTTATTTATTAACGACAACTACAATGATAATAATGAAGTAATAGTGAATTTATATAATATTATTGTGAAAGTTCAAATGAGTTTTGATCTTGCCCCCTCTTCTGTTCAGTGGCTGCATGGTTTTTATCATCTCCATTGTATGGTTTAATGTTGGCAGGTGGGAGGTTTTGATAGACATATGATAGAATCGGGAGTCCCAAGACTTGTATTTTAGTCACAGAAATGTCTTAGTTCCTTGTGTTGTGAGCTTCAGCATGTTACTTTGCCTAAGTTAACCTTACTTGTAAAAATAATCATGAATATACCTGTCCTTTTCTCCTCCCCTCAGCCTCTCCACACCCAGTGACAGGTCCCATTGATAGTGTATATGAAGGGGCTTTACAAACTCTGGAGTGCTGTATACATGCTATTTTTTTCCCTCTTTCAATTGTGAGTGGTGTTTTCCCATTCTCCTTAAATGACATAACACCACACTCCTGGTAAAATAAATGCATTTGTGCATGAACATTTGGGAAGTAATGGGAGCTGCATTTGCAATAGATGTTTTCCTTTGAACAGCCAAGTGAGTCACTGTGAGTTGCACTGTAGCAGTGACATTTACAATAATCAGTTTAGAAGAGTAATTGCCACCTTGACTATTTTACTAGTATGGAGTACTAGAGACTATTTAGGGTGATTAGATCAGCAAACCAGCAATTTTGTAAAGCCATCAGAGGAGACGGTGAAAATAAATGAATATCTGAGATCCTGAATTTCCAGTCAGATCAAGAAAGAGAAGCATATAAGAATAGGTCCCACTTACTTGGGGGAGAACCATACACCACTTTGTATGGAGGTTTCACTTTCTAGGAACATTTTCTGGTGCTTTCAACAACATGGTGATATAAGTAGGACTATTCCAATTTTACAGATGAGGAAACTGAGGCACAGAGGTTTAAGTCACCAATCTTCTCCTCTTTACTTTCTGTTTTTCAGAGAATGGTGCTGCCACCTATCCAGTCACACAAGCCAAAGTCCTATGAGTGAGCTCTGGTTTATCCCTTTCTCTCACCTCTCATATCCAACTTACCATTCAGGCCTACTGATTTTAGTTCTTAAATATCATTTAGCTTCTGTTTTCTCTTTCCACTGAAATTCTCATTGCAGCCCTTGTATGGATTACCTCCTGACCTTCTACCTGTGTGCCTGTGTCTGTGTTGTTCACCAGTCTGTCCTCCACATAGGTCAGACCATGCCCCACACCTCCCAATCCTCCTTAGAATGAGGACAAACCTCCTCACCATGGCCACAGGCCCCTTTTCATTTCTCTGACCTCACTGTGTGCCCCTCCTCTATGCTCTGCACTGCAAAGGCTCAGAGTCTTGTACTGGCCAAGGTCAAGGTCCCCCTGCACCACACCTTTTCCTGGGATGCCCGATCCTCATTACTTTACCCACTTACTGCCCACTTGTGCTTCTGATCTCAGCCCCAGCTGCCCTTCCTAGAGGAAGCCTTTCCTGCCATTTGTAGCCAGAGCAAAGCCTTCCCTTGGGTGCTCTCATCATTCCAGGGACCTGCCTGCACAGCACTTGTACCCGTCAATCCTTTACATTAACTTGAGTAATAGATGTGTTAGTGTCTGGATCTGCCTCCCAAGAGTGAAGCCGGGAAAGGTAAGGCCCTATCTGTTTGCATTCCTACAGTCTAGTGTGCTCAGTAAAATATTATTTAATGAGAATGAATTGGACATGGCAGCATGGCTAGAAAGTGATGGATTTTGGATTTAAACATACTTCTTTCTGGTTCTAGAGACTTTGCTGTTAACACCATTCACTTTTGGGCAGTGTCATTTTAGCAGTAGCGCTGATAAGGGTACTTTATACTAAGATGAAACATATTTTGGATCCATCAGATGAAGTTTGATAAAAATGGGTTATTATGAACCCACTGATAAGCAGAGCTGCCTGACTAAGATTTCCAGATTTTTCATCAAAGAGAAATGTAATGAAAGTGAATCTACCTGGGCTGATGGGAGTGGGCGGAGGGCTGGAGAGTGAAGGAAGAAGGGCTACTTCTATAGTGCCCTTGACCCTGCCTTTCTCTGTTCTTCACTCTGGCTGAAACTGACCACCCTGAATGCATTCAGATAATGATAAATTATCTCCGCCAGACATTGTGTGTGTGTTGGGTCATGTACAAGAGAGGCAACTTCTGTGAATAAATGAAGTCCTGTAATTAAGGAATGTGTAGAAAATTGCAACGATGCATTGGTGCTTTGCCCTTAGTACTCATCCCTAATGCCACATGTCCTTGAACTGGCTTGTATTTGCCACTGACACTACTAGCAGCAGGATGGAGGGGAGGAAGAGAGAGGCCCAAGTGTTGCAGTACTTAGCACCTAATTTCAGCCCTGCTACAAACTAAAAAACCAACTTTGGTTAACTCCCTAACTTCTTTGAGTCTCAGTTTCCTCATCTGAAAAGTCAGTAATGGTTTGAATTCCTTTAAAATCTGACATTCTATTATCTCTCTCTCTCCACTGTGGAAACACTGGGAGCTATTGTTCTTTTATTGTCTCTAGTGGACATTATGACTTCTGCATTACAGAGGTGCCCTTTCCAATCTAAATAACCCCTCAAAGAAATTAAGTCTGCAATCATTTCCACCTGGTAAGCGAAAAGGCAAGAGGAAAGAGCTAGTTGTCAATAGCTCTGTGGATGGCAACAAATTAATTCAGTGGAATGGGATCTGTGCAAACACGTGTGTATATAGCCATAATTTGCCTTTCATTTTCCTTTGCAACTCAGAAGAAAGTGAATAATTTCCGATGAGCCTCTCATTTGAACATATTAAAAAAACATGTCATTGGCAAAAGGCATATTTGGTTGCTTGATTACCATATATCTCCAAGTATGCAGAACAGTTATTTTTCAGTTGGGGGTAATTAGTTGAGTAGAAAGCTGCACAATCTTGGGGGGCAGAAAAATCTTTGTATGTCTTATAGTGGCATGGAGAAAGCAAAGTGAAAGGGCAGAGCATAGGAGGTCATTAAGTAACTAGGTAAGGGGTCAGCTGCATTCCCTCTGGGTACTCAGAGATGAGGCCCTAAAGCAATGGCGGCAAAATTGTGGGTGGGAATGTGTTTGTAAAGGGTCTAGATAGTTTACCCAAGAAAAGTGCGAAAGGGAAAGGGCTAAAAAGATGTAGATTGTAAAATTTGTGACTTCATTTGCTCTTCTGCCTTTGAAATCTTTTTGCTACCACTCTGTCACGTTCTCAACTTGTCTAAGGCCACCTTGGCTTATCAACTGCGACGGAAAGTTGTTTAAACTCTCTAAGCCTCCTTTTTTTCCCACTGGTACACTTAGGGGCACTAATTCCTGATTTTTCCGCCTGAGTTATTGTTGTTCAGATCCCATAATTGTTTGCATATGTGCCTTATAAGATGTGCCACCTAACGCACATTGTGGACAACCTCAGGGGGAGGAGTTCGGACATCTGTGCGCCTGGATTTGGCTGTTACTAACTAGATGGAGTGGGGAGGAAGGGCATAGGAGAGCATTGTAGACTTTTTCTAGATTCTTTTTTTTTCTCCAGAAAATGATATTGCTCTTATATTTGAAGACAACTATCTGCCTAGGTATATGGAAATTCTAAGGTTACCAGAGCTTTGCATTGATTCTAGGGCAGTGTTTCAAGATTGCTAGAGTAGCAAAATCATTTTACTTTATAGATTTCAGTCAACAGGCTGGTCATGGCCTCCTCAATATGCCAGAATCTTATAGATGGTGGGCGTCAGTGGGCTGGAATCACAGTTTCCATCTCTTAGGCTGGGCAGTCCCATGGGGGCAATGGTAAAAATTTAATTGGAACATATATCAGAAGTAATGGGAAATCCATCTCCTTAAAGGCTTCCTAGGAGATTTCCTGAAGATTTATAAAAGACACTTCATTGATCAAATGACTCTGATGTTTCCCTCCCACTGGAAGCAATTCAGGTCACCAGGCCACTTATAACCGTTGTGTTCCCCTTTCTCAGTAACCTCTGCTCATAGAATTTATTTATGGCATAGCATATACTATTTAACTTAATATTCTGATGAGCGGAGCCAACAAACACACCGCATCAATATAAACTGCAGTATCATAACAGACTTCCTTTAAAAATCTTCTGATTTTTCTTTAAAAACACTGATGTTTTTGTAACTTACTTCATCTTTAGGAATATGAACATCGTATAATGCTGGAAAAATTTTTTGAATTTCTTTTCATTTAAAACCTATAGCTTTTTATTTATTCCAGTTTTCACAAATATTTTATTTTCCCACTATAGAAAAATTGAGTAGAGATAAACGTGAAGAAAAAAGTCACTCATAGCTACATCCAAAAGTCAACAACTCTTAATATCCTGGTCTAGTTTTCATTCTTTTTGCTATGTTTCATATGGTTTCATCATATGTCATAAATAACTGTATATATATGAGTTTTAAAATAATATAGTTTTATCGTCATAAATGAAATACATATTTAATATGGTGTGATTAGGACATATAGAGAAATATAAAAAGGAAAATTAAAGTCATTTAGAATCTTACCAGAATTAATAACCATAAACATTTTCATGTATGTTCTCAGAATATTCTTTCCTATGCCTTTTATATTTATCTTTATTATTAAATATTTCAAGCATCTAGAAAAGACAGAAAATAATATGAGAAACACCCATATATCCACCATGAAAAAATTTAAAATATTGATATTTTCCTACATATATTTCAGATTCTTTACTTTTGCCCTCCCCCCTTTTGTTTTCTAGCAAAACAAAGCATTACAGATACAGTTGCAGCTTCCTATGCTCAATTTTATCTTTCTAAAATTTATTCATATAGAAATGTCTACCTCTGGTCTATTTACTTTCCTTACTGAACAATACTTTACCATATGGAAATACCACGATGTACAATTACAAGCAATAGTGCCATATACATTCTTGTATAGGCTTCTTGGGAAGAATCTCTCTTACTATGTTACTAGAAGTGGGATTGCTAAATTGTAGAGTAGGCTTGTCTTCATTTTTACTATGAATTGCCAATTGTTTGAAGTAGTTATAATAATTTGTATTCCCACAAGCAGTACTGGAAAGCTTGTTTCGTGTTTGGCTTCACTTGATTTTGCTAGGCTTTAACATTTTTTTTTTGCCAATCATATGAGTATAAATTGGTATCTTTTAATTTATATTGTGCACATACTTTATTACTGGGGACACACATAACCTTTCTAATGCATGGCTGTCATGGATTTGTTTTCAATGTAACTCATTTATTAAGCACTGAAAATTGTAAGGCTTCTTGAAGTTGCTAATCAGGGCTGCAGACAGATTTGATGCTTTAGGTCCATGTTCTCTAACTCTGCCTCTCTGGTGTCAGTATTTCTGCCTTCTAGTTTTAGTGGTTCCCCTTTTCAGGGCCTGGGAACATTCTGGCTGCAGAAATCAGTTGCAGTAATGGGAAGGATTTTTACTAAAGCAACTCAATTGTCTTATTACCTAGTAATTATGCAGACTTGAAAATATATTTATGAAAATGACTCAAGTTATATACAAAAACATACACTACCAAAGCATATGCAAAGTACAAGTTTTCTTTCATTCTTCTCCTCTTCCTCCTCCAATAAATAACCACATGTAGAAAGCCTCTACTTTTTCCTTTGTATTGGTGTTTATGTACAAATGCAATGAATATTCTTGAACATGTCTCCTTGGGCCCATGAGCAGAAGGTGAATGTGATTTTTTAACTTAATTTTATCAATCTACATCAGCACTGTATTCTATAATATGGAAGTATGAGAACTAATCTAACTCTTCTAATAATGGGTATTTAGGTTGCTTCTAGTTTTTCATTATTTTAAGCAATGTTGCGGAAAACATTCTTGTCAATGTCTTTGGACATCAATGTGAAAATTGTCTTAGGAGATATTTGTAGAAATGCTATTTACAAGCTATTTTTTTGCCTACTTTATTAATTTTTATTTAAAACCTTTTTTTTTTTTTTTTTTTTGAGACGGAGTCTCACTCTGTCGCCCAGGCTGGAGTGCAGTGGCCGGATCTCAGCTCACTGCAAGCTCTGCCTCCCGGGTTCACGCCATTCTCCTGCCTCAGCCTCCCGAGTAGCTGGGACCACAGGCGCCTGCCACCTTGCCCGGTTAGTTTTTTGTACTTTTTAAAATAGAGACGGGGTTTCACCGTGTTAGCCAGGATGGTCTGGATCTCCTGACCTCGTGATCCGCCCGTCTCGGCCTCCCAAAGTGCTGGGATTACAGGCGTGAGCCACCGCGCCCTGCCTTAAAACATTTTAAAGTACCTTAGGAATTGGTGACTTCTAAGTAGGTGTAGGACACAGTACCTAGATTCTCTGAGTTGATGTTCTGTATAAAGTGGAGGAAGTGACAGTAACTGCCTGATAGGATAATTTTGAGGATTAAATGAGATACTGTGTACAACGTTCATAGCATGGGGTTTGGATCACAGTAGAGACTAGAAAGTTCCCTTATGCCTCCTCTTAGTCCGTCCCCAACCCCAATACACCCTTGGATATTTTTCCATCACAGATTTTAGAATTTGATAGAAATGGAATCATATTGTGATCACTCCATGGTATAAGGTTTTTTGCAGTTAAGAAAATGTTTTTGATATTCAACCATGTTGTTGCACATGTCAATAGTTCTTTTCTTCTTTCTCTTCCTACCTCAGCTCTTAGAGAAGGAATAGTGTAAAAAGGAGAGAAATAAAACAATATATTTCCACTTATAACAAGTTTTGGTCTAGAGCTGGCATTGTTCTCAAATATCTCTAACAGGTTCCCGTGGAAAGAAAAATCGTTTTTTATCCAGAACATAACAGGAAACAAAACAGAGGCAAAAGCCCCCCACACCCCCGTGTGAAAAGCATCATGTTCACTGTATTTCTCAAATGGTAAATGCAGGCATAGGGGCAGCTCTCCTTATTTTCTCACTATCAGCCCCACCACTCCTATTTTTTCATCTGGGAAAAATAATGATGATTGTAATAACAATGGAAAAACAATAACAAGGACAGTAGAAAAGGTTATTGAATGCACTGGCTGTGGCAGGGAGTAATCAGAAATGTTTTGTTTTTGTTCCCTTTACTTCTTCAAAGTTGCTATGTGGACTCATTCTTACCCACCCATTGGATAGAATCTTTGACATTTCATATTCCACTGAGTAATTTAAGCTGTTAAGAAATCCTGTCTAATGTAACACAGGAACAGAAAACCAAACACCGCATGTTCTCACTCATAAGCAGGAGTTGAACAATGAGAACACATGGACACAGGGAGGGGAACATCACACACTGGGGCCAGTCAGGGGGTGGGGGATGAGGGGAGGGAGAGCATTAGGACAAATAGCTAATTCATGTGGGGCTTAAAACCTAGATGATGGGTTGATAGGTGCAGCAAACCACCATGGCACACATAGACCTATATAACATACCTACATGTTCTGTACCTGTATCCTGGAACTTAAAGTAAAAAATAAAAAATAAATTAAAAGAAATCCTGTCTAGTTTAATTTCAAAATTCAAAAATCTCATCCAATTTAAAACTTCACCCTTCCTTGGACATTTTAATACATAAAATAACAACAAAAACTAATGAAAAGAGGCATAGGTTGAGCATCCCTAATCTATAAAACCTGAAATCCCAAAATGCTCCAAAATCTGAAATCCATCTATATGGATGGCTGAGATAGTGACATGTGTGCTTTCTGATGGTTCAATGTATACAAACTTTATTTCATGCACAAAAGTGCTAAAAATATTATGTAACATTTCATTTGGCCTACATGTATGAGGTGTATGTAAACATAAGTGAATTTTGTGTTTAGACATTAATTCTATCCTTAAGAGATCTCTTTATGTATATGTTAATATTCCAAAATCTGAAAAAATTCAAAATCCAAAACACTTCTCATCCCAAGGAATTCAGATAAGGGATTTTCAACCAGTATACCTAAAAAGTCAACGGATACTTTAAAATGAAATTCCAAAAACATTTAAATTGTCCAAAAAACATCAGTAGAAAAGGAACAGGACAAAAAGTGGGGAGAGAGAGGGGTGTAAACAGAAAACAAACAAAATAGTAAAACAAATAATTAAATGGTAAGCCTAAATCCAGTTACATCATTCTACCACTAGTAAATCTATATTTAATAAAATTAAATGTTAATGAATCATACCACATGCTCCAATTAAAGTACAGAGATGGCCAGAATTGACTTAAAAAACCACAAGACCCACTTATGTGCTGTATATAAAATACGCACTTTAAATAGAAAAAAAGACAAATATAAGTAGGTCTAAATAAGTACATTTAATATCTTTCTTTTTTTTTTTTTTTTTTTTGAGACAGTGTCTTGCTCTGGAGTTCAATGGCACAATATTTGCTTACTGCAACCTCCACCTCCCAGGTTCAAGCAATTCTCCTGCCTCAGCCTTCGGAGTAGCTAGGATTACAGGCACCCGCCACCATGCCCAGCTAATTGTTGTATTTTTAGTAGAGACAGGGTTTCACCATGTCGACCAGGCTGGTCTTGAACTCCTACCTCAAGCGATCTGCCTGCCTCAGCCTCCCAAAGTGCTGGGATTACAGGTGTGAGCCACTACACCTGTAATAAGTATAAATAAGTATAAAAAGATATACTATGCAAAGCATCAGTAATGTAAGTCTGAAGTAGCTATATTACTATCAAATAAAATACACTATAAGTCAAAGAGTATTGTCAAAGATAAAGAGAGACATTTCATGATAACAGAAGAGTCGTTCATCAGGAAGATAGATTTAAAAAAATTAAGTACCTAAAATCAGAGCTTCAATTTGCACAAAACAAAAATAGAACTAAATGGATAAATAGACAATCCACAATTTTTATTGGTGATTTTAATACCCATCTCTCAAGCAATTGATACATAAGGTAGACAGAATCTTAGTAAAGATGTAGATGATCTGAACAACATTACCCACCATCTTGAACAAACCTATGGAAGGTTACACCCAATAACTGCAGAATACATATACATTTCAAGTACATGCAGAGTTCACCAGGATAGGTCACATGCTAGGTTATTAAAAAAAAAAGACTCAATAGATTAAATCAAATTGAATTCATGCAGTGTATGTTCCCTGACCACAATAGGATTAAAATAGAAATGAACAATAAGAGATCTAGGAAAGCCCCAAGTATTTGGAGATTAAACATAATCCACAAGCTGAAGAAGAAATCACAAAGTGGAATAGAAAATATTTTACTCTGGGGGATAATCAAAATATAACATGTCAACACTTGTGAATTACAGCCATGGTAGTGCCCAGAGGGAAATACAGCTGTATATGCTTATGCTGAAGTAGAAAAAAAGAGAAAGGTCTAAAATAAATGACCTAAAGGTCTATCTAAAGAAGACTGGAAATTAAAAAAAAAAAAAAAAAAAAAAAAGCAAAGAAAACTTCAAGGAAGTAGTAAGAAGGAAGCAATGAAGATAAAAGTGCAGGGATCAACCCAATTAAAGACGGACAAAATAATAGAGAAAATTAACAAGGCAAAAAAGTTGGCTCTTTGGAAAAATCAACACTAATAAACCTCTAGCTACTCTGATCATGACAAAGAGAGAAAATAGAAATTATCAGTATCAGAAGTGAAAGAGAGAGAAGTGAAATTATCACTACAGATCCTACAGACATTGGGCCAGGCGTGGTGACTCACACCTGTAATCCCAGCACTTTGGGAAGCCGAGGTGGGCGGATCACCTGAGGTTGGGAGTTTCAGACCAGCCTGATCAACACGGAGAATTCCCTGTCTCTACTAAAAATACAAAATTAGCTGGGGGTGGTGGCACATGCCTGTAATTCTAGCTACTTGGGAGGCTGAGGCAGGAGAATCGCTTGAACCCAGGAGGTGGAGGTTGTGGTGAGGCGAGATCACACCATTGCACTCCAGCCTGGGCAACAAGAGTGAAACACTGTCTCAAAACAAAATAAAACAAAACAAGTCAACAACAACAACAGCAAAAACACCATTTAGAAGGGGAAAATATTTGAGGAACCACTTTGCAAAGATAATATTACAAGTGGGACAAAATGTTCCGTATCAGTAAGCATCAAGGAAATGCAAATTAAAACTACAGTGAGATACCACTACTCACCCAACAAAATGATTAAGTTTGGAAGACCTAAACATGAAATTTTTGCAAGAATATGGCATAACTGTAACTTTCCTATATTGCTAATAGGAATATAAAATAGTACAACCATGTTGCCAAATTTCTGGAATTTTCTTATATAAGTAATATACATGTCATCTATAATAAATTTCCCTGTTAGGCATTTACCCCAAATTAGTGAAAATACATGTTAATAAAAATACTTATAGAATAACACAACAGCTTTATTCATAATAATCAAAAGTTGAAAATACTCCTGGTGACCATAAATAGAAGATCAAATAGCAAACTATGGTAATTCATATCATGAAATACTACTCAGCAATAAAAATGAAAGAGTTACTAATATGAGCAACCCATGGATGAATACAAAAATCCTTTTGCAGACTGAAGGAAGCCTTATATATAGGGCTATCATAATATGGTTCCATTTATGTGGAATTTCTAAAGTTGGCAAACTTAGTCTACACTGGAAAAAACCCAAGGGTGTAGAGGTGGATATTGACTGAAACAGGTCATGAGGAAACTTTCTGGGGTTGTCTTTGTTCATTTTCCAATTGCTGATAAAGACATACCTGATACTGGGTACTTTATAAAGAAAAAGAAGTTTAATGGACTCACAGTTCCACGTGGCTGGGGAGGCCTCATAATCATGGCAGAAGGCAAAAGGCACATCTTGCATGGTGGCAGACAAGAAAGAAATGACAAACAAGCAAAAGGGCTTTCCCCTTATAAAATCATCAACTCTTGTGAGATTTATTCACTACCACAAGAATAGTATGGGGGAAACTGCCCAGATGATTCAATTCTCTTCCACTGGGTTCCTCCCACAACACTTGGGAATTCTGGGAGCTACAATTCAAGATGAGATTTGGGTGAGGACACAGCCAAACTGTATCAGGGTTTATGGTAAAGTCCTTTATTTGATACAGTTTTGGGTTACACAAATGTATACTTTTGTCAAAATTCAGCAATACTTAAATTTTTTTTCATTTCATCATTTGTAAATTTTACACCAAAAGGAAAAAAAAAGACACCAAATTCTAGTTAATGCATGTTGAGTTATTGATGTCTGCAATTTACTTGGAAATACCTAAAAACTAAGATGGATTAGTGGATGGATAGAGAGATGGATCTGTGAATTGACATGAGATAAAACAAGAATCCGGGTTGGTGAAGATATAGTTGTTCACTGTAAAGCTTTTTCAACTTTGCTGTATGTTCGTAAATGGTCATAATAAAGTATCAGCAAAAAAACCCCTTCATCTCTCCTCCTCTTTGTGACAGCCCCAGCCTGAAAAACCCACAGTGGGAAGGGAGAGGAGGGCAGTGTATCTGGCTTCTGATTGTCCACCCCCTCACTCCTTGTGGTTTCTGGCCCTTCTAGGGCTGACTAAGGGGGCAGGGAGAAAGGAGAGATAGAGGAACAGTTAGGGTCTTAATGAATTGTTCAGTTGTATTATGGTCTCACATTTTGGGTGCAGACATGCAGTTGTTGGCCATTTCTCGTGGGTTCCTCAGATATCCCCTGGTAGGGCTCTCTGATAGCAGTTCACTACCTCAGGCAATACATTTTCTGGGTGGCCACTAAGAGCCCTCCTACCACCTGCCTCTGGTGGTCCAGGGCAGCCTCTTCCTGCTGAAGTTGCCTCACCCCTGGCAGGAAGCTTTTTTGGTCAGAGTCTTCCTTAAAATCGATGGCTCATACTCTATTATGCAGTTCATATTTGACCCATAGAAAACATGCACACACCTTCGCCTGCTTTAACGTGAACTATGGTCCACTCCCAATTCCAATCTCTTCTGTCTGTCCCGTTATTCCAACTCGGCCACAGCCTTTTGCCTTTGGACTTTATTCAGATGTAATAGCGGTTTCCGAGTTCTTCAAGCTTCAGGGACGTGGGTCAGTCTGTCTGAATGGTTAAAGTTCCTGTTCATGCAGCTCATTTGCATTAAAATGAAGGAAAAGCATTTTCCCATCCATGAGTATTGGGTAAGGAGGGAGTTCATACATACAGCACACAACCCTTTGAAGGAGTCGTCAGTGTAATCTTCCAATGAAACTTTAGTCTTAAAAAAAAAAAAGAAATTTTAGTCCTGTCCTAGTTGGAGGTATCCAATAATCTATTCTGGCAAAATTGGCCACATCCTCTGCAAGTTTTGCCCACAAGGTCTAGAACCTGACTGTAAATGAGAGGATTCTTGACAACTACTGTTTGGCACTTGCTCTTTGGTTCGAACGCCAAACTTGGAGAAGACAGCAAGTTTCTATTGTCCTGTAACAATAGCTAATCTGTGCTTCCCTTTGCTGTCTCGCATATAGTAAAACATTTATGAGGTACCGATGCTTGCAGAAAAGTGTTTTAGAAGTGGAACTCAGAACCCTGCTGTGGAAAGGAGGCTGAGAGAACCACAAATCCTACTCCTTCCCTTCCCAGAGGAGACTCAGATTTGTGATGTGGTTTCTCTGGGGAAACATGAGTAAGTAACAGAAGAGATCAACTAAACTCTGGCTCACTGCTCAGAAATCAGTTCCCCCCACCCACCCCAGACAGAGTCTTGCTCTGTCTCCCAGAGCTGGAGTGCAACGGCACAATCTTGGCTCACTGCAACCTCCGCCTCCCGGGTTCAAGTGATTCTCCTGCCTCAGCCTCTTGAGTAGCTGGGATTACAGGCATGCACCACCATGCCTGGCTAATTTTTGTATTTTTAGTAGAGATGGGGTTTCACTGTGTTGGCCAGGCTGGTCCTGAACTCCTGACTCGTGATCTGCCCGCTTTGGCCTCTCAAAGTGCTGGGACTACAGGCGTGAACCACGGCGCCCAGTCAGAAATTGGCTTTTTTTAACCTCCTCTCTGCCTGGGATATAAGAATTCAAACTGCACTTTTCCTCCCACTTTTTTTTTTTTTTTTTTTTTTTAAACTAGATGAGCCTGTGTTCTGTTGCTACACTTGGTGAGCCTTTGAACTGAGAGTGGCTGAGCGCAAAGTACCCTGGTAGCACCCCCGGGCCACCTGAAACTGATCATGCTGCCTTCTTTGGAGTGGCTGCCCCTTTAAAAGAAGACTTAACCTGGGGGGCTTTATTTGGCTCTGTGATTCAGCTGGAAGGAGACCTGAGCAAGGCCGAGGTAGGGTTGCAGAGCAAAGGGGCCGTTTGTCCCACAGCCTAAAAAAACCAGAACCATGATGAAGCGGCATCATTCGTCTGTAATACCCGAAGTGCGTTGCCTCATGCCAAGGAAATCAAGGACATGGACACACATGGAGTGAGGTTAAGAGTGGAGGTTTGATATGCAAAAGAAAGAGAAAAGAGAACAGCTCTATCTCCTGCAGACGGACAGGGGCTCCTGAGTGGGTCTTCTGGTTTTGTGGTGAAGTGCACAGGTATTATAGACTGGCTTGAGGAGACAGTGTCTGATTTACCTAGGGCCCAAAGATCGGTTGGACCAGGTGAGACGTTTACACAGCACTCGAAGAAGCTGGCCACCCCACTCTAATCTTATTATGCAAATGGGTTTTCTACTTGGCCAGTGCCATGTTGTCTGCTCCTTACTGTACATGGAGTTGATAAACCATCATGGCCAACATGGTGAAACCCCATCTCTACTTAAATATAAAAATATTAGCCGGGCGTGGTGGCAGGCGCCTGTACTCCCAGCTACTCAGAGGCTGAGGCAGGTGAATCACTTGAACTCGGGAGGCAGAGATTGCAGTGAGCCGAGATAGCACCACTGCACACCAGCCTGGCGACAGAGCGAGACTCCTGCCTCACACACACACAAAAAAGGCGAAGATGGAGAGATGGAGCCATCATGTTGAACATACCTAGCCCCCAGGTAGCCGTCTTCTATTGTCACACCTGCAGGCATTCACCCGTGCAAGCTTCCAGCTTGCTTGTCCATGTCTGCAGCTCGATTTTACAGGCTGCTCTTTGCTAGAAAAGAAATGATTTGGGGGCTGCTTTTTATTAAAAGAGAAACCTTACCAAGGACTTCCTTACCGTCAGTATCTGCCTAAATATTTCCTTTTTAACTCCTGTGTCAATGGGACTTCTGGATTACAGTTGAATAACTAGCTGTGGCTGATCATGAACTCTGCCCCTACTAAATAGTGGAATGCTTTTATTTTCTATATTTCAAGGAGGGTCTCTTTGCTTCTTGTCCTTCTGAAGAGCAGGCTGGAAACTGCATTTAGAACACTTGCTGGCCCAGTGACTCATGCCTGTAATCCTAGCAATTTAGAAGGCTAATATGGGAGGATTGCTTGAGGCCAGGAGTTTGAGACCAGTGTGAGCAACATAGCAAGATCTCATCTCTAAAAAAAATAAAATAAAATAACAATTAGCCAGGTGTGGGGGTGCACACCTGTTGGCCTGTTGTCGTAGCTGCTCTCACGAGGCCAAGACAGGAGGGTCACTTGAGCTCAGGAGTTTGAGGCTGCAGTGAGCCATGATCATGCTACTGCACTCCAGCCTGGGTGACTCCATCTCTTAAAAAAAAAAAACAAAAACAAACCAACAAACAAAAAGCCCACTTCCTATCCAGGATGGGAACTGGTAAAGCCTTGTGACCCAGAGGCAGAGCAGCCATTTGGTCACGGCTTTAATGGTGCAATTTAAACCTCGTGTTTGTCCTGCTGACCAAGGCTGTGGCTGTCTTAGGGTCCTGTATGTGGTCTGGCCTTGGAGGAAAAGGAACTGTTATATATTCAACACTTCCTGTGTGTTGAGCCCAAGATAAGAACTTTATGTTTGTTACTTTGTTTCAGCTTCCTGACAGTGTTCTGATACTGTATTTCCCTTTCACAGATGAGAGAAAGGCTAAGTAGCTTGCCCAGAATCACATAACTCAGAGGTAGGAGGGCCACGTTCTATAACTAGTTTATAAGTAGACATCTTCCTAAGAACCCAGAGCTGACGGCATAGTGTTGACTTCACAACTAAGCTAATCAAATTGACATTTAATGAAAAGCAATAGATTATCTCCTGTAGCCCCAGGAAGAGCCACTTGACTATAGCTAATCAGTGACAGAAATGCCTCTATCAAAGGAATACGTGATCAGAATTCATGGGCAGCAATGGGACATAGGAATGTGGGAATGAGAGGTGTGAGCTCCAGGGGCACTGGAGAGGGCTTCTCCCCCAGTGCTCCCTGACTCTGGAATGCTGCTGCCTTTTAAATATGGATACAAACCCACTCTGTTGTTTTGTACTACTCCAAGGCCTGAATCTCTCTTTTGGTGGGCTGTATCCTCCAATAACTTATTCAAGCAAGGATACACTGAAGCAAATTGTTCTGAAACATGACGTTATTCCTTATTACACTTACATGACTGGTTGGGCATAAAATTCTAGATTGGAAATAATTTCCCTTTCAAATTTTGAAGATATTACTCCATTATTTTCTGGCTTCTAGTAGTACTGTTGAGAAGCCTAAAATCAATCTAATTTTTGATTCTTTGTAAATACTGTTTTTTTAAAAAACTTTTCTGAAAACTTTGGGGAGTTTTCTTTCTTTGTTATATATTCCAAATTTTCAAGATGATGTGCCTTGATGTGGGTTTGTTTTCATGTGTTTCAACCCAGGAAGTTATGTTGTTCACCTTGAGACATTTTCTTTCTTTCTTTCTTTTTTTTTTAACTTTTATTTAAGTTCAGGGGTACAAGTGCAGGTTTGTTATTTGGGTAAACTTTCGTCATGGGATTTTGTTGTACAGATTATTTCATTACTCAGATATTAAGCCTAGTGCCCATTAGTTGTTTTTCCTGATCCTCTTCCTCCTCCCAGTCTCCACTCTCTGAAAGTCCCCAGTGTGTGTTGTTCCCCCACCTGCCATGTGTCACTTTGTTCTCATCATTTGGCTCTCACTTATAAGTGAGAACAATTGTTATTTGGATTTTTTGTTCCTGCGTTAGTTTGCTTAGGATAATAGCCTCCAGCTCCATCCATGTCCCTGAAAAGGACATGATCTCATTCTTTTTTATGGCTGCATAGTATTCATTGGTGTACAGGTACCACATTTTCTTTATTCAGTCTACCATTGATGGGTATTTAGGTTGACTCCATATCTTTGCTATTGTGAATAGCGCTACAATGAACGTATGCGTGCACATGTCTTTATAACAGAATGATTTATATTCCTTTGGGTATATACCCAGTAACCCATTACTGGGTTTGCTGAGTCAAATGGTGTTTCTCTCTTTAGGTCTTTGAGGAATCACCACACTGTCTTTCATAATGGCAGAACTAATTTGCACTCCCACATACAGTGTATAAGTGTTCTTTTTTCTCCACAACCTCCCCAGCATGTGTTGCTTTTGACTTTTTAATAATAGTCATTCTGACTGGTGTGAGAAGGTATCTCATTGTGGTTTTGATTTGCATTTCTGTAATGATCAGTGATATTGAGCTTTTTTCATATGATTGTTGGTTGCATATATGTCTTCTTTTGAAAAGTGTCTGTTCATGTCCTTTGCCCACTTTTTTTTTTTTTTTTTTTTTTTTTTGAGACGGAGTCTGGCTCTGTCACCCAGGCTGGAGTGCAGTGGCCGGATCTCTGCTCACCGCAAGCTCCTCCTCCCGGGTTTACGCCATTCTCCTGCCTCAGCCTCCGGAGTAGCTGGGACTACAGGCGCCCGCCACCTCGCCTGGCTAGTTTTTTGTACTTTTTAGTAGAGACGGGGTTTCACCGTGTTAGCCAGGATGGTCTCGATCTCCTGACCTCATGATCCGCCCGTCTCGGCCTCCCAAAGTGCTGGGATTACAGGCTTGAGCCACCGCGCCCGGCCTTGCCCACTTTTTTATGGGGTTGTTTTCCTCTTATAAATTTGTTTAAGTTTCTTATAGATGCTGGATATTAGACCTTTGTGGGATACATAGTTTGCAAAAATTTTCTCCCATGCTGTAGGTTGTCTGTTTACTCTGTTGATAGTTTCTTTTGCTGTGCAGAAGATTTTTGGTTTCACTTGACCCCATTCATCAATTTTTGCTTTTGTTGCCATTGCTTTTGGCATCTTGATCATGGAATCTTTGCCTGTGCTTATGTCCTGAATGGCATTGCCTCAGGTGTCTTCCAGGGTTTTTATAGTTTTATAGTTTTAAACCTTTAATCTACCTTAAGTTAATTTTTGTCTGTGGTGTAAGGAAGGGGTCTAGTTTCAATCTTTTGCATATGGCTATCTAGTTATTCCAGCACCATTTACTGAATAGGGAGACTCGTTTCCCCGTTGCTTGTTTTTGTCAAGTTTGCCAAAGATTCTAACTGGTGTGAGATGGTATCTCATTGTGGTTTTGATTTGCATTTCTGTAATGATCAGTGATGCTGAGCTTGTTTCATCTGATCGTTGGTTGCATATATATCTTTGGGTTTTACATTTAACTCTTTAAGATAGTTGTAGATGTGTGGTCTTATTTCTGGGTCCTCTATTCTGTTACATTAGTCTATGTGTTTGTTTGTGTACCAGTACCATGCTGTTTTGGTTACTGTAGCCCTGTAGTATAGTTTGAAGTCTGGTAGCATGACGCTTCCAGTTTTGTTCTTTTTGCTTAGGATTGCCTTGGCTGTTTGGGCTCCTTTTTGGTTCCATATGAAGTTTTTAAAAACTGGTGTTCTGAAAAAATTAATAAAACTCATAATCTATTTCTTAAACATTTTCAAGAACCCAAACAAAATCATGACTGTTTTTGGAGATTGCTCATTGAAGGTTTTTAAAAATTTATTTACTTCCCAGTAACTGGTCTATTAAAATCTTATTGGTTAAAAAAAATAAAATAGATAGACTTGTAGCTAGACTAATAAAGGGGAAAGAGAGAAGATTCAAATAAACAATCAGAAACAATAAGGGCAATATTACCACTGACCCCACAGAAATACAAACAACCATCAGAGAATATTATGAAGAACTCTATGCACATAAACTAGACAATCTAAAAGAAATTGATAAATTCTGGGTCACATCCACCCTCCTTGTGATGCAAGGTTGGTTCAACATATGCAAATCAATAAATGTGATTCATCACATAAACAGAACTAAAGAAAAAATCCACATGATTATCTTAATGGATACAGAAAAGGCTTTTGATAAAATTCAATATCCATTCATGTTAAAGACTCAATAAACTTGGTATTGAAGGAACATACCTCAAAATAATAAGAGCCATAAGTGACAAACCCACAGCCAACATCATACTAAATGGACAAAAGCTGTAAGCATTCCCCTTGAAAACTGGCGTAAGACAAAGATGCCCTGTCTCCCCATTCCCACATTAGCTTTGAGGGGTCTTTTTTGCTCTTGGATTTCTAGTTCTTTTAGTTGTAATATTGGGTTGTTAACTTGAGATCTCACTTTTTGATGTGGTCATTTAGTACTATAAATTTCTCCCTTAACACTGCTTTACTAGCTGCATCCTGGAAACTCTGGTAAGTTGTGTCTTTGTTCTCATTAGTTCCAAAGAACTTCTTGATTCCTGCCTTAATTTCATTATTTACCCAGGAGTCATTCAGGAGCAAGTTATTCAATTTCCATGTAATTTTATGGTTTTGAATGAATTTCTTAGTCCTGATTTCAAATGTGATTGCATTTGCTTTGTGACCTAACATATCTTCTATCCTTGAGAATGATCCATGTGCTGAGTAGAAGAATGTGTATTCTGCAGCCATTGGATGAAATGTTCCTTGAATATCTATTAGTTCCATTTGGTCTATAGTGCAGATTAAATTTGACATTTCTCTGTTGATTTTCTGTCTGGAAGATCTGTCCAATGCTGAAAGGGGGGTGTTGAAGTCTCCAGCTATTACTGTGTTAGGGTTTATCTCTCTCTCTTTTTTAGCGCATGTGTCTGTTCTTATTTCTCTCTCTTTCTGTCTGTCTCTGTTTCTATCTCTGGAATTCTGATCATTTTAGTGTTGAACCTCCTTTAATTTTCTTCTGTGTTTCAACTTTTTTCTTATAGCTCTATTTCTGGAGGACATAAGGGTCACCTACTCAACTTTGTCTTCTTAGCATTCTAATGAGAATTTTTAAAACAAGTTTTGCTGTCATATTTTCAATTTCTAAGAGTTTTCTTATTCTTTAAATTGAGTTCTTGTTTCATGAAAATGGTAACTGCTTTTTATCTCTTTGAGAACACTCATATGGTTTCTGAAGGTCTTATCTCCTAGTTTAGCCCTTTCCATTCAGGCTGCCTTTATTTGTCTGCTTGCTTTGGTCTCTGCCATTCATGTTAGAAGCTTTGCTCAGATGCCTGGTGACCCTTAGCTGTCTGTTTCTGTTAAAAAAAGAAATGGAGGACTGAAAAGCTAAAAGCTGATAGAAGCTCTCTGATTGTAAGCTTTCTTGGAAGGTGATTTTGCAGGGTCAGAGTTTTTCACTTGGGCTGGAGAGATTCTCTCCAGAGAAGAATCATCTTACCTTCTGACCAAGTATCTGCCACCCTCATTGGAACCAAGTGATAGGAAACCTGGAGGATCTCAGTATTCAGTGTGTACATTTAAGCACTTGGTGTCTGGAGAGCTCCTGCCTAGAGACACCATATTTTACCCTGTAGAGAGGAAACCTCCAGCCTACTGCCACCGTGGGATGCAGTCATCCAGTCTAGGGAGAGGATCTGGGATCTACCTACTACTTAAATAGAATTCAACCCTATTTTCACGCTTATGTTGCTTCTGCCTCCCGAGGTAAGTTATGCTGCCAACTCTTGAACTTTTGGGGATCCTGGTTGCCTTCCTACTGCTAGCTTGGGATTCAGCATCCCTGGGTCTGCTGTCAGGTGCCACTCACAGATTCTACTTTCCAGTTTCCTAAATGCTGAAGGTATTGTCTTTCTTTTCTTCTTATCTTTATTGGTTTATTTATTTATTTCTAATAATCTCATGTTAATGTGGTTTAATGATGGAGTGAAGGTATATGCATTTATTCAACCAAACATCTTAGCTGAAATCTATGTATTTATCTCAGAGTAAAATCTTAATCATTCCATGTTTCAATTAATCAGAATTTTATATATGCATTCTGATTTGGGGGTGATGTGGGGGAGGGGGGAGAGAGAGAGAGAGAGAGAGAGAGAGTCAGAGAGAGCCAGAAAGAGGATACTATGACCAACAAATCTGTGGGTCTATGTACTTCGAAGTCAATAGGAATTTAGCCCTGTTTCCTGTCTAAAAAGCAGTGATGTCTAGAAAATGGATCCTGAACTAGTCTAAGAATCTTTGAGGCAATGGGGCAGATCCAGTTGTGTTCAATTTTTAGTCCTTAGGCTGAAAGGGGAAATACTGTAAAGCACATTTAAAAAAAAATTTCTGAAAGTGGAGTTTTCTGATTTGCCCTTAAATCATTGGATGTGGAAGGTAGCCATGCATCTTTGGCTAACTCAGGATTCATTGCTACATTCAGCGAGTTCATCTCTATATTCATGTCCTTTCTCTCCAGCTTAATATCAAAAATTTAAAAGTGAGGAACGTAGAATAGTTGCAATAAAAGAAACAGATCACCCGTAACCTGCCTCTTCTCCCTCCCACCCAAAGACAACCATTGTTAACATTTTGCTATATTCTCTTCCTGTACTTTTTTTCCAGGCACCTTTATTCAAAGATATTTTTGACCCTAAAATTGTTTTAGACAATGAATACGCTGTCAGAGAAAAACTCCCACTCTCTTCACACTCCAGACCCCCCAGCTTGAAGGTGATTGACTCGGGAATCCCATATCTTAACTTTATAGTGTTGCTATAATGTCTTTTATCTGGGTATTCTGAGGTGTTCTCTCCTTATCACACTCTCCTTCATTCCCTTCCTCCCCGACACACACACACATCCACACACACATTCTCTCTCTCTCTCTCTCATACACACACACTTACATGCACAGACACACACACACATACACATGTGCACACACACACATATGCACAAACAAGCAATGGGTCAGAGAAAGCCATGTGGAAAACCATTATTACTCTCCAAAAGAAGGACACCCACACTTTTACAATGGACCAAAAAAAAGCTCTGTTTCTGTGAAAAATGAATTTTCTATTAGGCCTGGAAAGAAACTAAAAAATGTTTCTCCCTGTATCCAATGGGAACTTGTGTGTGTGCACACGCCCGTGCGACAGAAAGAGTGAGGGAGAGAGGGAGAGAGAGAAGAAGGGAGGGAAGAAGGGAGAGAGATTAAAGGGCAAATGTACTGTGGCAAGCTCATCCTGACTGAGCGAGGAGCAGGCAGCTGTGGTGCTGAGATAGGAGCTTGAAATGCTTCATGGTGCCAAGACTGTCATAAACGGCTCCTGAGGTCTGAAAAAACGACAGCAGGATTCAGCGTTCCTCTGATAACCACTCAGAAAATAGAATGTGAAGAAGAAGGAGGAAGGGAAGATGCGGGGCCAGCCATCAGAATGCTCCCTGTGGCTCCATGGATGCCTAGAAATGCTGGTCACTTAAAGGGCACAGGTGAGGGGAGGTTTGGACAGGTGGCAGCAGTGCTGCCAAGCTACATAGCCTGCTCTCCCAATGGTGAATGTTCTTGTGTAAGTAGTGGGGAAGATAGTCCACTAGTTGACATAGGCCCTCTTGTCCTAGACATACATTTTAATTTTCTCGGGTGATCACTTGCTTGATTGTCTGTGTAAAAGGTCAGCAATGCTTTTTTCTGTAAAGGTCTAGGTAGTAATGGTTTAGGCTTGGCGGCCCATATGGTCTGTGTCACAGCTATTCAGCTCTGCTGTGGTGGTGTGAAAGCAGCCATATAAATACATAATAAAGGAGTGGGGCTGAGCTCCAAAGTAACTTTATGAGCACTGAAAAATTGCATTTTATATAATTTTTACATGTCCCAAAATATTATTATTCTTTTGAATTCTTTCAACCATGTAAAAATGTAAAAATCATTCTCGGCTCATAAGCTGTATAATGAGAGACCACAGGCTGGAACTGGTGCATGGGCCATGGTTGCCCAAACCGTGTGTCCAAACTATGGCATTGCACAGGCGGCAGGGATCTCTGACCCTCTCTGTCTTTTTTCTCTTTCCTTCTCTTCAGTTTACCATCGTGCTGATTTGGAAACCAGGATCAAAAGCTCAGGGAAGTGAAAGATTTCTGACTTAACCCGTTAGTGGCAGTGTTAGGAAAAAAACCCAGTCTCAAGGAGCAGTTCTTATAGCCCAGACCAAGACTGAAGGCTGCTATTGTGATCGCAGAGGGCATGCCATCCTGAGGCACACTAGCTTCTTAGGGTTACACTGAATCTGAAAGTTACTTCTTTTTAAAATCTTTCTGTTTTATGATTCTTCAATGCATAATTTGTTAATTTGTGCCAGTTACTCTGCTTAACACAACTGGGATATAGAGATAAGCAAGGTTCAACCCTGCCCTTTAGGAACTAATTTCTTCAGGGTCTGATTTTGATAATCCAGACAAATCTACTTATGTGTAGTTTCACCCTTAAAAACAAAATCCAGTACACTTATGTAAGTTATAATAATAATTAGAATTTGGAGGAAATCTGTTCTTGGAGCAAGAAGGCAAAAGAGAATAAAAAGTAAATGTCGAAGTCACCCTCTTACTGTGTGTGTTGAGGTTAAAACAACAAGACTATTATTTTAAATGAATACACAGAAATTTTGCTACCAACCGAGTACAATTTCTAATAGGAGATACGTTGATTTCTCTGATTCCAGGCATTTCTGGAAGTGTCCTTACTACCTACATTACTTCCTTCTGTAAAGCTCTACTGGTCAAGTCTTTACCTTTTGTGGTTGGATTTTTGGTTTTGGAAATTACAACCTGCTTTTGAAGTCGCATTTTGTAAATTAGTTGAGACGTCTTGCTGAGTGATAATGTTTGAGTCAAAAACGTCATGAAAAGCATGCTATGAATGGTGAGTTGTCATGGCAAAGATCCCAATTGTTGGACTGAGGCAGAGAGGTAGAAAGAACACAGACTTTAAGGTCTGACAGATGTAAGTGTAGCTCCCACCTCCACCACGTATTAGATGTGTGCTGTTAAAAGAGATATTATACCTCTTTGAGCGTCAGTTTTCCTATCTGTAAAAAGAAGATGGTAATCCTTTCTTTGCACTATTGTTGTAAGGATTAGAGATGACATAAATTAAAATGTTTCCAGCATGCTACGTATTCAACATACATTGGATACACTTATTTGGCCAGTTCACTGCAAAGGGTAGTATACAGGAGTAAGAATTTTTTTTTTTTTTTAATCAAAATAGACTTTTTTTGGGATTAAACTCTGAAGCAGTGTTAAATGAATGAATCAAGATCTTTTTCACTTCTGTTGTTGAAGTATGTGCCTTCTTACGTTTGGTAATGTTGGAGTTTTCCACAGAAGAAGCTGACACTTCACTTCTGAATCATACTAGAAATACCATGTTTCAATGTTAGTTACTATTTTCTTTTTAAAAAAGTGTCATTTGTCTGGCTTCCCTTGAAAGATCAGCTAAATGTCACATTATCCCTGCTTCTGCTCATCTTTCAGAATGCTCACCACAATAGTCATAACGATTTCTTCATGCTCAAGTTTATTTAAAAAATGTTCTAAAGATAGTGTTACTGAATTTGTATTCGTTTAATAAATATCAGGTTTATTTTTTCCATATAAAAATACAGATTCATTGTAAAACATCTAGAAAACAAAGAAAAGTAGATCTAAAAAAAATCTTAGTCTAATCACACAAAGCTAGCCACAGTTAAATTACTGTTTCCATTTTGGTATATTTTATTTTAATATTCTTACTATTTTTACTATCCTTCCTTGTATCTATAATGGTGGTAACATGATGTATATATGAATGTGTATATATTACATAAATATATGAAATATATAAGTGTGTCTTTTTAAAATGGTGTCTGTTTATTGTTTGTTATATATATATAAACATGATGTATATATCTGATATATGTGTGTGTGTGTGTATATATATATATCTCCATGATAGAAGTTGAAAACTACTGAAAACTGCATAGAAGTTATGAGAAACTACCTCTAATCTCATTATATAGAAATAACTTTCTTCCCCATTGCTTCTCCACATTTTGGCTTAGATTAAATTTAGAAATAATTTTCTTAACATTTTTTTCTATTGTATTTTTAGAGTGTCTAGATATTGCTGCATATTATTATTATTTTTATGTATAGTTATTACAGGAACACCCACCAAGATAATTGTTCTGGAAAAGAATTTGGTAACAAATATTTTCTGCCAGAAAGTGTTATATTAGCCTTTTCCAGTGAGAAAGATCACCACTGATGACCCAGGTTATTCAATATGGGTTTTAAAAGATAAATTCCTGGACATGAAAGTAGACATTGAGTTTATATCAACAGCTCAATCTTTTTTTTTTAAATAGACTTTAGTTTTAAAGCAATTTTAGGTTAATAGCAAAGTATAGTGGAAAGTACAGAGAGTTCCTACATGCCCCACCTCCCCAAATGCACAGCCTTCCCCACTATCAGCATTGTTCACTAGAGAGGTACGTTTGTTACAATGAATAAACCAACATTGACATGTTACTGTCACCCAAAGTCTATAATTTACATTAGGGTCCATTCTTGCTGTTGTACATTCAGTGGGTTTTGACAAGTGTGTAATGGCATGTGTCTACAATTATAGTAACACACAGAGTAGTTTCATTGCCCTAAACATCCTCTCTGCTCTGCCTTTTCATCCCCATCCCCACTTCCCAACCCCAGCAATCACTGAACATTTTACTGTCTCTATAGTTTTGCCTTTTCCAGAATGTCATATAGTTGGAGTCATATAGTAAGTGGTCTTTTCAGATTGGTTTCTTTAACTTAGTAATAGGTATTTCAGTTTCATGTATGTCTTTTAATGGTTTCATAGCTCGTTTTTTTTTCCTTTTTTTCTGCAACAAAAGCCACAGTCAAAGCTTATTTGTTTTTATTACTGAATAATAGTCCATCGTATAGATGTACCAGTTTGTTTACCCATGCACTTACTGAAGGACATCTTGGTTGCTTCCAAGTTTTGGCAATTATGAATAAAGCTGTTATAAACATGTATGTGCAGGTTTCTGTGTGGACACAAGTTTTCAATTCATTTGGGCAAATACTAGCAAGTGTGACTGCTGCATCACATGGTAAGAGCACGTTTGGCTTTGCAGGGAACTGCCAAACTATCTTCCAAAGTGGCTGTGTCATTCTGCATTCCTACTAGCAATGAATGAGAGTTCCTGTTGCTCCACATCCTTGCCAGCAGTTGGCATTGTCAGTGTGATGGATTTTGGCTACTCTAATATATATGTATTTGTATTCATTTTAATTTGCATTTCCTTAATTATATATGATGTGGAGCATCCTTTCGTATGTTTATTTACTATCTTTGTCTCTTCTTTTTTTTTTTTTTGAAACGGAGTCTCGCTCTGTCACCCACGCTGGAGTGCAGTGGCCAGATCTCAGCTCACTGCAAGCTCTGCCTCCCAGGTTTACACCATTCTCCTGCCTCAGCCTCCTGAGTAGCTGGGATTACAGGCGCCCGCCAACTCAGCCGGCTAGTTTTTTGTATTTTTTAGTAGAGATGGGGTTTCACCGTGTTAGCCAGGATGGTCTCGATCTCCTGACCTCGTGATCCACCCGTCTCGGCCTCCCAAAGTGCTGGGATTACAGGCTTGAGCCACCGCGCCCGGCCTGTCTCTTCTTTGGTGAAGTGTTTGTTCAGGTCTTTTGCCTATTTTTTAATCATGTTGTTCATTTTCTTATTGTTGAGTTCCTGGTATATTTTTGATAATAGTTCTTTATCAAATAGAAAAATATTGATAAAGATTTTAATCTAATATCAAATAGAAAAATATTATCTTTTGCAATTATTTTTTCCCAGTCTGTTGCTTGTCTTCTGATTCCCTTGGCAGTGTCTTTCATAGAGTAGAAGTTTTTAATTTTAATGAAGTCCAGCTTATCAAATCACATCTTTCATGGATTGTGCCTTTGATGTTGTATTTAAAAAGTCATTGCCACACTCATGGTCATCTAGATTTTGCTCTACTGTATCTTCAAGGAATTCTTTGTATTTTCTGTTTGGATCTACGATCCAATTTGAGTTAATTTTTATAAAGGGCATAAGTTTTGTATCTAGATTCACTTTTGTTTTTTTGCATGTGGATGCCCCATTGCTCTAGTACCATTTGCTGAAAAGACCATCTTTTCTCTATTGTATTTCCATTGCTCCTTTGTTAAAGTTCACTGAATGTATCGGTGTGGGGTATATTACTGGGCTTTCTATTCTGTTACATTGATCTATTTGCTTTTTCTTTTACCAATACCACGCTATCCTGATTATTGTTACTTTATAGAAAGTATTGAAGTCAGGTAGTGTCAGTCCTCTGACTTTCTTCTTCTCTTTCATTATTGTATTGATTGTTATGGATCTTTTGCCTCTGCACATAAACTTTAGAATCAGTTTGTCTGTACCCACAGAACAACTTGCTGAAGTTGCATTCAATTTACAGATCAAGTTGGGAAGAACTGACATCTTGACAATATTGACTCTTCCTATTCATGAACATGGAATATCTCTCCATTTATTTAGTTCTTGTATTTCTTTCATTAGAGTTTTGTAGTTTTATTCATGTAGATCTTGTGTATTTTAAAAGGATTTATACCTAAGTTTTTCATTTTTTGCAATCTACCCATCTGATAAAGGTCTAGTATCCAGAATATACAAGGAACTTAAACAAACTTACAAGTAAAAAACAAACAACCCCATCAAAAAGTGGGTGAAGGATATGAACAGACAGTCAAAAGAAGACATTTATGGTGAAGCCCCATCTCTACTAAAAATTCAAAAATTAGCTGGGTATGGTGATGAGTACCTGTAATCCCAGCTACTCGAGAGGCTGAGGCAGGAGAATAGCTTGAACCTGTGAAGTGGAGAGGTTGCAGTGAGCTGAGATCACACCATTGTACTCCAGCCTGGGCAACAAGAGCAAGACTCCATTTCAAAAAGAAAAAGAAAAAGACAAGACATTTATGTGGCCAAGAAATATGAAAAAAAGCTAATCATCACTGGTCATCACTGGTCATTAGAGAAATGCACCACAAAACTACAATGAGATGCCATCTCACGCCAGTCAGAATGGTGATTATTAAAAAGTCGGAAAACAATAGATGTTGGCAAGGCTGTGGAGAAATAGAAATGCTTTTTTTTTTTTTTTTTTTTTTTTTAAATTTAAGTTCTGGGATACATGTGCAGAACGTGCAGATTTGTTACATAGGTATACACGTGACATGGTGGTTTGATGCACCCATCAACCTGTCATCTACATTAGGTATTTCTCCTAATTCTATCCCTCCCGTAGTCTGCCCAGCACCCCCAGACAAGCCCCGGTGTGTGATGTTCCCCTCCCTGTGTCCATGTATTCTCATTGTTCAACTCCCACTTATGAGTGAGAACATGTGGTGTTTGGTTTTCTGTTCAAAATAGGAATGCTTTTACACTGTTTGTGGGAGTGTAAATTAGTTCAACCATTGTGGAAGACAGTGTGGTGATTCCTCAAGGATCTAGAACCAGAAATACCATTTGACCCAGTAATCCCATTACTTGGTATATGCCCAAAGGATTAGAAATCATTCTATAGAAACACATGCACACATACATTTATTGCAGCACTATCTACAATAGCAAAGACTTGGAACCAACCCACATGCCCATCAATGATAGACTGGATAAGGAAAATGTGGCACATATACACCATAGACTACTATGCAGCCATAAAAAGAATGAGATCATGTCCTTTGCAGGGACATGGATGAAGCTGGAAGCCATCATTATCAGCAAACTAACACAGGAAAGAAAACCAAACAATGCATGTTCTCAATCATAAGTGGGAGTTGAACAATGAGAACACATGGATACAGGGAAAGGAACATATACACCATGGCCTGTCAGGGGTTGGGAGGGCAAAGGAAGGGAGAGTCATCAGGACAAATACCTAATAAATGTGGGATTTAGAACTTAGATGATGGGTTGATAGGTGCAGCAAACCACCATGGCACATGTATACCTAAGTAACAAACCTGCACATTCTGCACATGTGTCCTGGAACTCAAAGTAAAAAAAAATAAAATATAAAAAAAGAAGCAAAGAGAGAGAGGGAGAAGAGAAAAAAAAAAAAAAAAAACCAAGTAGGATTTACCCGTTGCATACCTGGGGTAAATTTTGTTTGATTGTGGTGTCAAACTCATTTTATGTATTGTATTTGATTCAATAATACTTTGTTGAAAAATTTTGCATCTATTTCATGAGAAATACTGGTCTTTAGTTTTCTTTTCATGTAATGTCTTTGTCCGGTATTCATATTAGGATAATGCTGGCTGATTAGAATATGTTAGGAAATATTCTCTCTGCTTCTAACTTCTGGGAGAGATTGTAGAAACTTGGTATAATTTCTTCCTTATGTGTTTGTGGAATTCACCAAGATGTTTGGAACAGTAATGCTTTCAGCACAATTTCCCAACCTCATGAATGGTTCTTCTATTTTTACCAGACATGCTTAAAAGAAGAGAACCATGCATTCTTTATTAGTTTGTTTTTTAAAATACATTTTTGAAAGAGCAGTTTTAGGTTAAAAGTAAAATTGAGACAAAGGTTCAAAGTTATCCCATATACTACCTTCAGATTTTTTTCTTTCTTCCTATTTCTAAAAAATGAAAAAACAAAAGATGGTGTAGGTGTGATTCTTTTTATACTACTTTTGCTTGAAAGACAAATAACTCTCTTCATATACATACTTAACAAATTAGGAAATTTTTCTTCAATTCCTTCAACTGAATTCTTGTCTCTGTTTCAGTTGTTCAGTTGTTCTGATTAATACTTGAGGTTGTTCCTAATTGTTAGGTTGCAAATTTGTTCTTTGACCCTTTCACTGCAATTAATTAATCATTTTCAACATCAATTTCCTCTACATTTTTAGAGTTTCTCAAGTTTGTCCTCTAAACACAGATTCAATTTTGCATAACATGTAATCATTCTCTCTTATACTGTTATTATGCTATGAACATAATACTATTGCAAAGTTTTCTCTTGCAGTATTACCTATTTGCATTTTTACCCACTCCTTTGGTCTTCTTAGACTTTCTGTTACTGTTTCATGAAGATTCTCCTCTTGCAATATACTCATTTCTAAAGTGTCTTTTCTAGTTTTTTTCCCTCCTCAGTGACGTACTAGAATTACTAGTATAGTGGAATTGAAAATTAAATTCAAGTACTGCTCAGCATGAAAAAATGTTGCCTATTTATTTTCCACAGCAGATCTAACCTTTGTCATGGAACACCACCTCATGGGTTGAAGCGGGTATAGCAAACATAGATCTTTCTAATAAACAGCACCTCCATTTCTTCCAGTGTGGATGACTTGCTCTCTTTGGGGGAAATGCTCAGTCTTTTATATTCTCCTCCTGCCCTACATGTGTATCTTTGAGACTTTGGGAGACAGGAGACTGTGTATCTATTTGTGCACTCTGGATCTGCAATGGTCTTTGCTGTAGAGTGGTGGGTGGGTCCAGTCTGGTTCAACCTGGATTGGTGTCCACCGGGGAATCACAGGCCTTGATTGACCCTTTCAGGGGTGGCGCTCTGCTGTCCATGACTGAAGTTCTGTTCACTTGTCTTTGGTTTTGATGTTGCTACACACAGTGCCTTCTTTGCGCTGACCGAAAGCTCTGCTTATTCATTAGCCTTGTTGGCACTTCTTTTTTTGCTCCCTAGGTCACATGAGGGCTTCTGTGTCCCCTGTACTACTCTTGAGGAACATGACCTTGGTCTCATCACTCTCAATAGGTCTAATCTGTTTTTTAGTGACATGTTGCTCTGATGACTAGCTGAATGTGAGTCTTTCAAATGAAGACTTAGAATCTTCCAGTCTGTGACTGAGAAAGTGAGGAAAAAAGTCCCACAATTCTGGAGTCCCCCAGTTTATTTAGTTTTTACCATCACAGCCTCCTCTGGGATTTTGTCCTAGCCAGGGAATGAGATCAAACTATCTGCTAGTGTGCTTACCCTGTTTCTTCTCTCCTCAAATGCTCCATCTTTCTGTCCTATACCTTCTTCACTTCCTCTCTAGGCAACTTGAATTTCTCCTTATTATGTGTTGAGTTCCCTAGTTTCCTCTTTCAGTAAACTCTACGAGCTTGAGCTCAAGACTTGAATGAGTGCAGATTTCATCTGTACTTTGCATTTAAATTGATTAGCAAAAACCATTTCTGTTTCGTTTTTGAATTTTTAAATTTCAAAATTCCTTTCATTCTTGATAAAGACTTTTCAATAAAAGTCCAGTTTGTTCTAAATAATTTCTGGCTACACTAATCCCAAGAGAATGAATGCTATAGGTGAGAAGCAACATGGTAACCAGATTTATGCCATTTAAAAACACACCTGAAAATATTAATAAAGCATTCTCCTTACATGGTCCATTCCCAAATATATTTGGTCACTGGACATTTGTTGACATCCTCGGGGATGCCAATATTCTGTTGAAAGAAGTTTGGAATTGATTTTTAAAAAAGGTTGAAAGTGTTGGTTGTGAAACCAGTGGATAAGGTATGATAGCTCGGAGGGGAGACTGGCAGGATCCCCGGGGTTGGTGTGACTCGTACATTGTAAAGTTAAAAGTCTATTCAAGATCTTTAATAAGATCACTTACAAGTTCTTTTCTTTTCCTCAATGTATTCACACGGCACTTATGACCCCAGTGACTCAACTATCTCAAAAGCATGTAGCTAGAACACAAAAGGAGCTGAAGGATGGGAGGAACACACTCCCCTAACTTCCTGACTTCCTCAGAGACAGTTTATCAGCCAGACTTTGGCTTGATTTCTCAGACTTAACAACCATAAAATGAGTAATTATTTTTACAGCTCAGTTATTTTATCTCAGTGGTTAGGCTGGTAATAGTAAAAGCTATTGCTCAGCTGGTTAGGACATAACGTGCAATTTGTCTGAAAGAGTCATGGTGTTGATTTAATTCAGGCACCACATTTATTGCACCTTCTCTAATAAGTGTTTGTTTCTTAATAGTAAGGTACGTTCCTGTCTGTCTCCCAGCCTCTCTCCCATCTGTAGCTGCCCGGCGTCTCCTAGTGATGATTTCATCATCTACTTGATATGGACAATTGGGTTGATAGCACGTGAACTCACCTTAAATCCTGTTTCTGACAAGTCTTCAAAATCTATTCTCTTAGCTTGCTTCAGAGCCTCAAAGAGAGCCTCCCAATTCCAGAATACTATTCTTGCTCCTGGAGCTCTGTGGAATGATTGATTTGGCTGAAAGTAACATAAAAATATGACACAACAGTTCATTGGCACTACATAAAAATGTATTTTTTTTCAGGTATAAACTGAGTTTGGCATTAAATGGTCCACCCATATGACAGCTTTGCCCCCAAGTCTTCAAGAGATTCAGACTCTTCTAGCTCACCACTCTACCCTCCCTAGGTGTAACTTGCATTTTTTGGTCTTCAGCAATTTCTTCATTTCAGGCTGCAGTAGGAAGGAAAGGAAAATAAGAAGATGGGGTCTGGTCCACATCCCAGCAGTACTCTTAAGGAAGGATCCAAGATGCTGTTACATGGCTTCCCCAAAATCCCATTGGCCAGAAATTAGTCACATGGTCCCTAAGCTATGGTCCCTAACCTGGAAGTCATGTGCCCAAGTAAATATTCTCTTTTTATGGAAGAGGGAAGAAATGATTTTGGGGGGAATCCAGCAGCCCCTGCTGCAGCCAAGAAATTAGCTTTCCTGTGTGACTTACAATCTACTTTAAAACTAGCTCTAAAACAGTTTATTTTTAATTTTTGTGGTACATCGTAGGTATATAAATTTATGGGGTACATGAGATATTTTGATACAGGCAGTCAGTGAGTAATAATCACATCACGAAAAATAGGGTAATCATTGCCTCAAATATTTATCCTTTGTGTTACAATTCAATTATACTATTTTAGTTATTTTAAAATGTACAATTAAATTGTTATTAACCGTGGTCACTCTGTTGTACTATCGAACACCAGGTATTATTCATTCTTTCTAATTGTTTTTTTGCACCCATTAATAATCCCCACCTCTCCTGAACCCCTCGTACTACCTACCCTTCCCAAACTCTGATAACCTTTCTTCTACTCTCTACCTCCATGAGTTCAATTGTTTTGGTTTTTAGATCCCACAAATAACTGAGAACATGCAATGTTTGTCTTTCTGTGCCTGGTTTGATTCACTTAACATAATGATCTCCAGTTTCACCCCTGGTGTTGCAAATGACAGGATCTCCTTAATTTTTATGGCTGAATAATACTCCATTATGCCTAAGTATCATCTTTTCTTTATTTATCTGTTGATGGACACTTAGGTTGTTTCCAAATCTTGGTCATTGTAAACAGTTCTGCAACAAACATGGGACTGCAGATATCTCTTCAATATACTTATTTCCTTTCTTCGTGTATTTACCCAGCAGTGGGATTGCTGGATCACATGGCAGTTCTGTTTTTAGTTTTGGAGGAACTTCCAAACTGTTCTCCATAGTGATTGTACTAATTTACATTCCCACCAATAGTGTATGAGGATTCCCTTTTCTTCACATCCTTGCTAGCATTTGTTATTGCCTGTCTTTTCGATAAAAGTAATTTAAACTGGGGCGAGATGATATCTCATTGTGGTTTTGATTTGCATTTCTATGATAATCAGTGATGTTGAGTACCTTTTGATATCACTGCTTGCCATTTGTATGTCTTCTTTTGAGAAATGTCTATTCAGATCTTTTGCCCATTTTAAAATTGGATTATTAGATATTTTCCTATGAAGTTGTTTGAGCTCCTTATATATTCTGGCTATTAATCCATTGTCAGATGGATAGTTTGCAAATATTTTCTCCCATTCTGTGGGTTGTCTCTTCACTTTGTTGATTGTTACTTTTGCTGTGCAAAAGCATTTTAATTTGAGGTGATCCTATTTGTCCAGTTTTGCTTTGGTTGCCTGTACTTGTGGAGTATTACTCAGGAAATCTTTGTCCAGTCCAATGTCCTGGAGAGTTTCCTCAATGTTTTCTTGTAGTAGTTTCATAATTTGAAGTCTTAGAGTTAAGTCTTTAATCCATTTGATTTGATTTTAGTATATGATGAGAGATAGGGGTCTAGTTTCATTCTTTTGTTTATTGATATTCAGTTTCTCCAGCACTATTTATTGAAGACACTGTCTTTTTTGCATGTTCTTGGCACCTTTGTGGAAAGAGTTCACTGTAGGTGTGTGGATTTCTTTCTGGGTTCTCTATGCTGTTCCATTGGTCTATCTGTTTTTATGCCAGCACTACACTGTTTTGTTTACTTTAGTTCTGTAATATAATTTGAAGTTAAGTAATATGATTCCTCCAGTTTTGTCCTTTTTGCTTAGGATAACTTTGGCTATTCTGTGTCTTTTGCGGTTCCATATAAATTCTGGGGTTGTTTTTTAAAATTTCTATTAAGAATGTCATTGGTATTTTGATAGGGATTGCAATGAATCTGTAGATTGCTTTGGGTTGCATGGACATTTTAATAATATTGATTCTTCCAATCAATGAACATGGAATATCTTTCCATTTGTGTGTGTGTGTATCTGTCCTCTTCAATTTTTTTCATCAGTGTTTTACTGTTTTCATTGTAGAGATCTTTCACTTTTTTGGTTATTTTCCAGATATTTAATTTTACTTGTGGCTACTGTAAATTTGATTACTTTTTAATTTCCTTTTCAGATCGTTTGCTGTTGGCATATAGAAATGCTACTGATTTCTGTATGTTGATTTTGTATCCTGCAACTTTACTGAATTTGTTTATCAGCTCTTTTTTTCTTTCTTTGAGACGGAGTCTTGCTCTGTCACTCAGGCTGGAGTGCAGTGGTGCGATCTCAGCTCTTTGCAACTTCCACCTCCCAGGCTCAAGTGATTCTTACCTCAGCATCCCAGGTAGCTGGGACTACAGGCATGGACCACCACACCCAACTAATCTTTGTATTTTTAGTAGAGACAGGGTTTGCCATGTTGGTCAGGCTGGTCTCAATCTCCTGGCCTCATGCAATCTGCCTGCCTTGACCTCCCAAAGTGCTGGGATTACAGGCGTGAGCTACCATGCCAGAATGTTTATCAGTTCTAATAGTTTTTTTTTTTTTTTCTGGAATTTTTAGGTTATCCCAAATATAAGATTATATCCCCTGCAAACTAGGATTTCACTTCTTCCTTTCCAATTTGGATGCCTTTTATTTCTTTCTCTTTAATCGTTCAAGTTAGGACTTTCAATACCATGTTGAATAACAGTGGTGAAAATGGTCTTTCCTGTCTTCTTCCAGATCTTAGAAGAAAGGCATTCAGCAGTTTTTTTCTTATTCAGTGTGATACTGACTGTGGGTCTGCCACATATGGCTTTTATTGTGTTGAGGTATGTTCCATCTATGTTCAGTTTTTTGAGGGTTTTTATCATGAAGGGATGTTGAATTTTACCAAATGCTTTTCAGCATCCATTGAAATGATTGTGTGGTTGTTAGCTTTTATTTTGCTGATTTATAAGCTATCACATTGATTGATTTGTGTATCCTGAACCACTCTTGCATCCCTGGGATAAATTCCATTTGGTCATGATGAACGACCTTTCTAATGTGTTGTTAAATTTGATTTGCTAGTATTTTGTTCAGTAATTTTGCATCAATATGTATCATGAATATTAGCCTGTAGTTTTTATTTATTTATTTTTATTTTTTATTTTTTTCTGATGTGTCTTTGTCTGGTTTTGGTATCAGGGTAATACTGGCCTCAGAGAATAAGTTTGGAAGTATTCTTTCTCTTTATATTTTTTGAAATAGTTTGAGTAGGATTGATATTAGTTCTTTAAATGTTTGGTAGAATTCAGCAATGAAGCTATTAGATCCTGAGCTTTTCGTTACTGGGAGAATTTTCATTATGGCTTCAATCTTCTTACATGTTACTGGTTTATTTAGCTTTTGGATTTCCTCATGGTTCAATTTTGGTAGGTTGTATGTGTCTAGGAATTTGTCTATTGCCTCTAGATTTTTCAATTTATTGGCATGTAGTTGCTCATAGTAGCCACTGATGTTCCTTTGAATTTTTTTCATATCAGCTGTAATGTCTCCTTTTTCACCTTTAATTTTGTTTATTTGGGTCTTCTCTCCTTTTTTCTTAGACTGGCTAAAAATTTGTCAATTTTGTTTATCTTCTCAAAAAACAATTTTTTGTTTCTTTGATCTTTTGTTTTCTTTATTTCAAGTTCATTTATTTCTGCTCTGATCTTTATTTCTCTTGTTCTACTGATTTTGGGTTCGGTTTGCTCTTTCCTTTCTAGTTCTTTAAGATTATTGTTAGGTTATTTGTTTGAAATTTTTTTTTTCTTTTTTGATGTAGGCATGTATGGCTATAAATTTTCCTCTTAGTGTTGCTTTATTTGTACCCCATGGGTTTTACTATGTTATGTTTTCAATATTTGTTTAAAAACCATTTTTTATAAAGACAGCATCCCTAAGCAGGTTTCTGGCCTGACTTGAAAAGTAATTATTTCCTTGGGTATGAGTTTTTTTTGTTTTTTGTTCTTGAAAGCTATATTAGCATTTAGAAAGTTATATTAATTTTGTTATGTTCTCTTCTAAGCTACCTATTTTACCATTTGACAAATGACATTATTCTGTGTAAGAAATATTCTAACACCAATCTTGGGAGCCTTTCACAGAATAACAGTAAGCACTCTCCATTGGAAAGTGAACTGAAATATTTAGGTCTGAAGTAATGCTCTTGGACTATGCTAGAGGCCGGAGGAAGCAAATAGACCTGGGGGAATTCAGGAGAGGTGTTTGGGTTGGTGGCTCTTGCTGCTCTCACTCCACAGCTCTGCTATGATGCTCTCTCACAAATAGGAACCCAAGTGGACAAATAGGAACCCCAGTGTCCCACTCAGTGGACAAAGATCAAAATCAAAATCATAGAGCAGGATTCACCCTCAAGTTCCTTTATTGCTTCTTAGCTGCTAATAGTAGGAAAAAGTTTGCTGGAGGCAAAAACTCTGCTATTTATCTGCTGCTGCCATTTGGGTCTATTGTAGGGCCAGATCAGAATAAGTGGAATTTTCTCTACTTGATAAAATTATATTGAGGGCTCATCATGTGACAGACACTGTCCTGAAATTTCAAAAACAACAGTGAAGAAATTTACCAGTCATTTGACATTTTGATACTGACCCAATCTCTGATGAGAAACTACATTTCTCAGGCTTCCTTGCCAACTGGCTCCTGGTTATGTTCAGCCAATGGGAGGAAATCAATGGTGGATGGAGTGGAAAAGTCTGAGTATTTCTCATTCATCCCTTCCAACTCTGCCCCTGGGCCTTAGGTGGTATCTCCATCAGGGACTGTGTTTCCTTAGTGGTTTCAGATCTTCTGGAAACCATCACTCCAAGGCCTCAGGCAGCCTCACCATGGTTTCACTTACTTCCAGGTGATCCCAGCTTCATGTCCCTGGTAATACCACTCTCCAGACCTAGGGATAGGAGTTTCTGGCTCATGATCTGTTTTTTGCTTTTTCATTGTTATCATTTAACACCTTTATATTAGTTCCCATTATTAAATGTTGCATGGACCTCTGGCAAGCCTTAATAGGAGAATCCCATGCAGATTCTTAGGGTTTTACACCTATCCTCTGTTGATAACTATTCGTATTCAGGGATACAATCCCAGGCAGAGACAAGATGTTTGTCCCTTTAAAATGAAATGACTGAAATGACTATAAGACTTGACCTGTCAGTTGCAAACTGGATATTATCTAGTCTACAAAGCTATGGGTTTGCCTATATGTAACAATGCTGTATCATTAAATGGAAATGGTAAATGTGAGATTAGGTTCTAAAAGTTTCAAAAGACACAAGTGAGGTGTATGAGTGACTCAAATCTCCAGGGCTTCTACTTTTGTAGCTTTGTCATCTGTCCTTCAAGCCACTCTTATACCTAATGGAGAGTTTCCTATGGCTAGCTGATGGAGGAAGGATGAACTTGGATCCGAGGAATCAATTTGTGTGTGTGACAGGCTGGCAGCAGCAGGAAGTGGATTGCTTGTGTCTTACAGCTCCATTCAGGGGTGATAAGGGGACTTCTGCAACTAGGTAGAACTTCTGGCAATATATCTGGCTACCTCCTTCATAAGAAAGGAGATATAACCGTAAGTATGTATCTACACTGATTCATGGTAGTGGTTTAATATTTGGCTGGTTAGTCAGGGTCTGTGAATGAATCATACTGAAATATTGGTGACAAGAAAGCCTGGAGAAGACAAATGTGGATGGACTTCATGGAGAGGACACAGTGTGTGAATAGCATTTTCTCACGAATATGGGAACCATAGGGCACCCACTGAAGTGGAGACCTTCAATAATCAGGAGAACAAGACGGCCTATTCTGTAGACAGCAGCCAGCTTCTTCCCAAATGACCTCAAAGCCTGCATAATGGTCTCATGTACAAAGGGACCATACCAGTAGTGATAAAGGTCATCTATAACCTCAACTAAGTGGACTTCCCCTCACTAAGGCTGATCTGGCTACTGGCCCTGCTGCGTGTCTAAGCTGCCAGCCATAGGATTTGTGCTGTGCAATATAATAGCAGGTTGATTACATTGAACTCCTTCCATACAAAGGGGCAGAAATGTATCCTTCCTGAAATAAGCTCTTATTCTGAAAATTAATTTGTCTTCCCTGCTCCCAGAGTTTCTGTCAAATGCCATATTCACCATCATGGTATCCCATTTAATCTTGCTACTGGTTGCAGAATTCATTTTATAGTGGGATCAGTTGACATGAGACTCAGCATAAATTTCAGTGTCTTGCTACATGACACTGTTGTCCTGTGGGATAAAGTACATGCTTTGAAAATCAATAGAGGTAAGTTGTTCTTTTTTCTTTTTAGTCAGAAATGATGGGTCTGGGAATACAGGGTGGAAGTGGAAGTTATTATCACTATTAAGTTTAACAATCCACTTCCAATTTTTTTTTCATCCTGTATGAGCAACTGCTGTTTAGAGGTCTTCATTCCCCAAAGAGGAATGCTTCTACCAGGGGCACATAATAATGGTGTTCTATCAAACTGGAAGCTGAGAATGTCACCTGGATATTTTTGAGTTCCTTGTGCTCTGCACTAAGCAGAGAAGAGATTCCAGAACTTACCCAGGAAATCCTGGATTGCTGCTATGTGATGTTGGCAAGGAGGACTATGTTTGTGACCCAGGAAATTCATGGAGGTGTTTCTTAATACTACCATATTCAGCTGTAAAATTAATAGAGGTCTAGAGCAACCGTATAAAGGGAAGACCACTAAGAACTCAGGTCTAATAGAAATGAATCTTTGGGTTACTCCACCAGAAAAAGAACTTTAACCATATTCTGTATATGTCATATGTACACATAAACACATATATATATGCGTGTATACCAATTATTTCTTTTTCTGTGTTTCTGCTTGTACTATTTTTTATATGAAAAGGTGGTGTCGCTTCACTTTATGATTTATTTTCTAGGTTACAGAATGTCAGATGACTGAAGTAAAAGAGGAAGTAACATTGCTCAGAGATGGAGATTGGTGGCTTCTCTCTTTGGAAAGATGGCGAGTTTGATTTAGATTCCACATATAAATGAGACCATACAGTATTTGTCTATGTCTGGCTGATTTCACTTAGCATAATGTCTTCTAACTTCATCTATCTTGTTGCAAATGACAGGATTTCCATCTTTTTTTTTTTTTTAAGGCTGAATACTATTCTATTGTGGATATATACTACACTTCCTTATCCATTCGTCTGTTGATATTGTGAATAATGCTGCAATGAACAAGAGAGTGCAGATATCTCTTGGAGATACTGATTTCATTTCTTTGTATATATTCCCAGAAGTGGACTGCTGGATCATATGTTAGTTTTATTTTTAACTTTTTAAGGAACCTCTGTACTGTTTTCCATAATTGCTGTACCAATTTACATATCACCAACAAGTGTTCCCTTTTGCCACATGCTTGCTAACATTTGTTATCTTTTTTCTTTTGATAATAAACATTCTAACAGGTGTGATGATACTTTTACTGTAGTCTTGGTTATATTTCCATGATTATTCATAATGTTGAGAATTTTTTCCATATACCTGTTAGACATTTTTATATCTCCTTTTGAGAAAAGGCTACTTAAGGTTTTTTTTTTTGTTTGTTTGTTTTTTGTTTTTTTTTTTCCCATTTTAAAATTAGGTAATTTTTTTCTTGCTATTGAGTTGTTTGAATTCCTTATATATTTTGGATATTAACCCCTTATCAGATGTATGGTTTGCAGATATTTTCTCCCATTCTGTAGTGAAGACTGTTGAGTATTTCCTTTGTGGGTTTTTAGTTTGCTACAATCCCATTTATCTATTTTTGTTTTTGTTGTCTGTGCTTTGGGGTCATATAAAAATCATTGGCAAGATTAATATCAAGAAGGTTTTTCCCTGTTTTCTTCTACTAGTTTTACAATTTCAGGTCTTACATTTAAGCATTTAATTCATTTTGAGTTGATTTGTGTGTATATGGTGTGAGATAAGGATGCAGTGTTATTCTTCTGCATGTGGATATACACATTTCTTAATACCAATTGTTAATGAGACCATCGTTTCCTCATTGTGTATTATTGGCAACATTGTTGAAAATGAATTGATTGTAAGTTTATTTCTGGGCTCTCTATTATGTTCCATTGGTCTATGTATTTGTTTTTGTGCCAGTACCATACCATTTTGGTTACTATAGCTTGGTAGTATATTTTGAAATGAGGTAGTGTGAGGCCTCCAGCTTTGTTCTTTTTGCTCAAGATTGCTTTGGGTATTTGAATCTTTTGTGGGTCCATAAGAATTTTAGGATAGTTTTTTTCTATTTCTGTGAAAAATGTTATTGGAATTTTGGTTGAATTTGTAGATCAGTTTGAGTAGTATGGAGATTTTAACAATATTAATTATTCCCATCCATATACACAGGATATCTTTTCATTTATTTTTGTTTTTTTCAACCTCTTTTATCAATGTCCTATAGTTTTCAATGTACAGATTTTTCACTCTTTGGTTAAGTTTAATCATAAGTATTTTTTGATGTTATTCTAAATGAAATTGTTTCCTTGATTTCCTTTTTGTTTAGCTAGTTGTTAGTGTCTAAAAATGCAACAGATTTTTTATGTCAATTTTATATATTGCCAGGTTACTGAATTTGTTTGTTAGTTCTAACAGATTTTTTTTGGCAGTCTTTAGGATTTCCTATATATAAGGTTATTTTATATGCAAACAAAGATAATTTTAATTATTTCCTTCTTATTTGGATGCCTTTTATTTCTTTTTATTGACTAATTGCTCTGTCTAGGACTTCCAGTACTATATCAAATGTAAGTGATGTGAATGGGTATCTTTGTCTTAGTCCTGATCTTAGAGAAAAAGCTTTCAACTTTTTACCATTGAATAGGATATAAGCTCTGGATTTGTCATGCATGCCCTTTTTTATGTTGAGGTATATTTCTTCCATACCTAATTTGTTGAGAATTTTTAACACAAAAGGATGTTGAAGTTTTTCAAATGCTTTTTCTGCGTCTCTTGAGATGATCATATGATTTTTATCTTCCATTCTGTTAATGTGATATAAGATGATCATATGACTTTTATCCTTCATTCAGTTCATGCGTTATGTCACATTGATTGATTTATATATGTTGAAACATCCTTGCATCCCAGGAATAAATCCCACTTGATCAACTTGATCGTGGTGAATGATTCTTTTAATGTGTTATTGAATTCAATTTTTGAGTATTTTGTTCAAGATTTTTTGCATCTACATTCATCAGAGGAATTGGTCTATAACTTTCTTTGCTTATAGTGTCCTTATCTGGCTTTGGTATCAGTATAATGTTGGTCTTGTAAAATAAGTTTGGAAATATTCTCTCCTCTTCAGTTTTGTGGAAGAATTTGAGAAGGATTGCTGTTAATTCTTTACATTTTTGGTAGAATCCACCAGTGAAACCATCAGGTCCTGGACTTTTCTTTGTTGAGAGGTTTTGAATTATTAATTCAATCTCCTTACTCATGATTGGTCTATTCAGGTTTTTTTGTTTTTTTTTTTTTTTTTTTTTTTTTTTAGACTGGGTCTCAGGATTATTGCTCAGGCTGGAGTGTAGCAGTGCAGTTGTGGCTCACTGAAGCCTTGACGTCCAGGGCTCAGGTGATTCTCCCACCTCAGCCTCCTAAGTAGCTGGGACTACAGGTGTGCACCATTACATCCAGCTTTTTTTTTTTTCCTTTTGATTTTTAGTAGAGACAGGGTTTTTTCATGCTGCCCAGATTGGTCTCAAACTCCTGAACTCAAGCTATCCACCCACCTCGGCCCCCCAAAGTGCTGGGATTACAGACATGAGCCACCGCGCCCAGTCTCTATTTCTTCTTTGTTGAGTCTTTGTAGGTTGTATGCTTCTAGAAATGTATACATTTCCTCTAGGTCATCCAATTTATTGGTATATAATTATTCACAGTAGTCCCTTATAATCTTATGTATTTTTGTGGTATCAGTTGGAATGTCTCCTTTTTCATTTCTGTTACGTAGTTGAGTCTTCTTTCTGTTTTTTGTTTGTTTGTTTGTTTTTTAGTCTAGCTAAAGATGTGTCAGTTTTGCTTATCTTTTCAAGAAACCAGCTCTTAAGTTTTGTTGCTATTTTCTATTGTTTCTTTAAAAATCTCTGCTTTACTTTTGCTCTGATCTTTATTATTTCCCTCCTTCTGTGGACTTTGGGCTTAGTTTATTCGTCTGTTTTTAGTTCCTGATGTATAAAGTTAGGTTGTTTATTTGAGATTATTTTTTTCTTAATGTAGGTGTTTATTGCTATAATGTTTCCTCTTAGAATTGCTTTTGCTGTGTCCTATAAATTTTGGTATGTTGTTTCCATTTTCATTTGTCTTAAGATATTTTTCTTATTCTTTTTGATTTCTTCTTTTACCTATTGGTTCTTCAGGAGTGTGTGTTTAATTTTTCACATATTTGCAAATTATCAAATTGTTCCCTGTTACTAATATCTATTTTCATCAGAAAAGGCACTTGACGTGATTTTAATCTTCTTACATTTTCTGAGACTTGTTTTGTGGCTTAACTTGATTTATCCTGAAGAATATTTCATGTGAACCTGAAAAAAATGCATATTCTGTTGCTTTTGGGTAGAATGTCATACTCAAAGGTGAAAAGTTCAAAGCTTTCCTCTAAAGTCAGGAGTAAGACAAGGATGCCAATTTTGTCACTTCTATTCAACATAGTACTAAGAGTCATAGTCCAAGCAACTAGTAGAGAAAAAGAAATAAAGGCATCCACATAAAAAAATTAAAATTATCTTTATTTGTATGTAACATGATCTTATACATAAAAAATTGTAAAGGCTCCACCAAAAAACTTTTAGAACTAATAAACAAATTTAGTAAATTTGCAGGATACATATGTCTATTAGGTTCATTTGATATGTCATTCAAGTCAGCTGTTTCCTCATTGATTTTCTATCTGTATCATCTATCTATCGTTAAAGTGGGGTGTTGAAGACCCCTACTATTACTATCTTACTGTCTATTTCTCCTTTCAGTTCTGCTAATATTTGCTTTATATGCTTAGGTGCTTCAGTGTTGGGTATGTATATATTTACAATTGTTAAATTCTCCTGATGAACTGACCCCTTTATAATCACTTCTGTGTCTCTTGTGACAATTTTTGATTTAAAGTCTATCTGTATAACATAACTGCTCTTGTTCTCTTTTCGTTACCATTTGCATAGAATCTTTTCTCAGCCCTTTACTTTCAGCCTTTGTGTGTCCTTAGAGCTAAAGTGAGTCTCTTATAGGTAGCGTATAGTTGGATCTTATTGTTTTTAAATTCATTCAGCCATTCTATGTCTTTTGATTGGATAATGTAACACATTTATGCTCAAAGTATACTGTTTCCATTTTGTTAATTGTTTTCTCACTATTTTGTAGTTTCTTTGTCCTGTTATTCCTCTCTTGCTGGTCTTCCTTTCTGATTTGATAAATTTTTTGTAATGGTATGCTTTGAGTTGTTTCTCTTTATCTTTTGTGTTTCTACTACAGGGTTTTTCTTTTGTGCTTACCATAAAGGTTACATAAAACATCTTATAGTTATAACAATCTATTTTAAACTCGTAACAACTTAATTTCAACTACATATAAAAAACCTACATGTTAACTTTTCCTCCTTCCACATTTTATGTTATTGAGGTCACAATTTACATCTTTTTATATAGTGTATTCATTAACAAACTATTATAGCTATAGTTTTTTTGTGACTTTGTGTTTTAGTTTTTATACTAGACTTAGAAGGGATTTATATATTCCCATTACCATATCAGAGTGTTATTAATTTGAGTATATTCTTATCTTTACAGTGAGTATTATACTTTTATATGCTTTCGTGTTGTTTGTTAGAATTCTTTTGTTTCAACTTTAAGAACTCTCTTTAACATTTCTCATAAAGCAGGTCTAGTGTTAACAAACCACATCAGCTTTTGTTTGTCTGAGAAAGCCCTTACCTCTCCTTCATTTCTGAAGGACAGCTTTGCTGGGTATTCATTTTTTTTCTTTCACTATTTTAATATATATTATTCCAATTTCTCCTGGATGCAAGGTTTCAGCTGCAAAATCCACTGATAATCTTATGAGGGCTTTCCTTTTATGTGATGAGTAACTTTTCTCTTAGTGCTTTCAAAATTCTTTGTCTGGGTTTTGAGAATTTGATTATATAATATGTCTTGGCAAAAATTATTTTGTGTTTACTTTATTTAAGGTTCTTTGGGCTTCATGGATCTGTATGTTTCTTTCCCTCTTTAGATTTGAAAAGTTTTATACTCATTATAGAAGTTCCTTTCTCTGCTCCTTCTGGAACTTCTATAATGAGTATATTGCTTTGCATAATAGTGTACCGTAATTTCCATATTATTTCTTCAATTTTTAAGTTTTTTCCTTATTATTTCTCTGAGTACTTTTGAGTGACTTATCATTGAGTTCATTGATTCTGCCTTCTGATTGGTTGAGTCTGAAGTTGAAGCTCTACGTGGAATCCATTGTGTTCTTCAGCTCCAGAATTTCTATTCTTTTTAATGGTTCCTATATTTTTGTTGAATTTTTAATTTTGTTTATGTAGTACTTTTCTGGCTTCATGTAGTTGTCCACCTGTATTCTCTTATAGCTCACTGAAATTTTTTGAGATGATTATTTTGAATTATTTGTTAGGCAGTTCATACATCTCTATTTTTTAAGGGTTGATTACTGGTGCTTAATTTTGTTCCTTTGATAAGGTCATGTTTCTCTGATTATTTGTGGTGCTTATAGCCTCGTACTGGTGCCTGTACATTTGAAGAAGTAGTCATCTTTTTCATTCTTGACAGACCGATTTTGGCAGGGAAAACCCTTCACCAGTCAGCACTTCCAGCGATTCCGGGTTCATGTGTGAGCTTGCTGCTGAAGTCCTTGTGCATGTTGGTCCGGTACCTAGGTCCACAGGGTCTGACCTGTTACCTGAGTCTGTGGGGTTGTGCCTATAGAGCTTGGGTCCATGGGTATAGGTCTGGGTTCTGGGTCCATGAAGTCTGGTATGGCACTGGGAACTCTTGAGGTGGGCCTGATGACTGGGTCCATGGGAACAGGCCTGGAACCTGAGTCTGTGTGGGTGGCTCTGGGAGCTGGGGCCATGAGGGCCAGCCTGGCATTGGGGTTTGCCTAGGGCCTGGCTGGGGCTGCAGGGACCAGCCAGGTGCTGAAGTGAGTTTGGATCCTGGGCTGCAGGGGGTGGCCCGGTACTGAGTTGGGCCTGGAGACTGGAGCCATGGATACTGACTTCATGCTAGGGTTCACTGTGGTGGGCCTGGTGCTGAGTCCATGAAGACAGGCCCAGAGCCTGAGTCTATAGTGACCAGTGTGGAGCCTGGGGCAGCCATAAATGGCCTGGTTCTGGGGAAGGCCTGGAGCCTATGTTCATAGGAGCCATGGAGGTTGGAGCCATTGGATCTTAGAGACATAGTGGACAGCCTGGAGCTTGGGTTTACAGGGACTGTCCTGTAGCCTATGGCTATAGGAACCTGCCTGGGTGCTGAGTTCACTGAATTGTGCCTGGCATTGGAGTCCATGAAGTCAGGGGTTAACTTTACTGTCCTTCCCCCACATATATAGTATCTCTTTCCATGTTGCACTGCCCAGGTTTGGGGGCAGGGTAGTGCAGATAATATGAAACTTTCTTTTCTATTCTCTTTAATGCACCTTTTCTTATTTCTCTGCTCCACAAAGGTGCTGTAACCTCTCATCTGGATTCCTTGTCTCTTATGAAGATATTTTCATTCGCAGATGGTTGTTCAAATTGATGTTTCTGTGAAGGGATAAATACTGAAAACTTCTATGTTGCCGTTTTGCTCATGTCATTCTCCTCTGTTAACTTAAAAATATTTTTTGCTGCACTTCTTGAATAACACATTGTTGAAAATTATCAGACTCTTGTCTTGGTTGTTGAAGTTCCTCCTTTAGAGCAAGTTCCTCTTATGTTCTCTGTAGATACACTATAGTTGTAAAATGTTTGTAGAGATAATATTTTGTGTGTAGAATTAAGGACAAATTAAACACAAATGTTTAGTGGGCAGTATTAGTAAGAAGATCTATTACATTAGAAAAGGGAGAAGTATCAAGTTTATTTAGGAGAAATAAAATGAGTTGAGAAAATTTAAGGGAAAATGTATAGTTCAATGAGACCTTGTGGAGAAAAACAAAATAAGAAGAAAGACATGGAAGAATATTTACATTCTCGAAACAATAAGAGTGAGGAAAGCCAAGAGCACAGTTGGAGTTGTACCAGATCAAGCAGAAGTTCCGCTGGAGCCTGAACTGAGAATGTGCCATCCCTAGTTACCTTGATAACAGCCCCACTTTCTGTTAATAATACTCTAATGAGAAAAATCTTGCAAAAATAGTCAGAAAAGGCAGAGTCAAATATGGTTCGATGTGTTCCACCTTAGTAGAAAGTCTCAGGAGGAGTTTAGGGAGGATGGTGCTGCAGGCAATGGATGAGATAATGATGAGAAAATTTTCAGCTCTGTATAAAAAGGCAAGTGAAATACATGCTTGTGAATTTCTGGGTGCTTTGCCATGTTGTATTTCCCAATAAATTTTATCCCAGTTAATATGAAGAATAAACTCTGATTATTATGGTTATCACTTGCTGGGTGTCTATTATTTTTCAGAAACTGTTTCAGGAACTTTATATAAATCATTTAATTACACATTTCCAAACTGCAAATGAATTAGTTATTATTATGATCATTTTATAGATGAAGAAAATGAGACTCAGAGCCATTAATAAGTTGCCCAAAGTCAGATAGCAAATAAGTACCAGAAATAAAATCCAGATTAATCTAATTCCTATACCCTTGCTCTTTCAATTATGTTTCAGAGTTGATCACAAAAAGAACCACTCTGTGTGCTTAGGATGATTTACTACCTACTAAATTTAACCATGGGGCAATCTAATAAACTGGGTAGAATATATGGTTAAGATAAAATTTGAGAAGAAAAGATTAAATGAAAATAGTTGGTACACACCAATGGTCAGAATATTCTGTCAGTATTCTAGAAATTTATATAAGAATAAACTGTATGCTGACAAAATTTTATTATATTAAAAAATTCACATTCTTCATACACAAGTCTTGTAAATAGCTACTGTTAAAGAAAGGCTATTTACCTAGAAAAATCTGGGGTGGTCAACCAGTATATAACCATTCCTGGGGTGAAATGTCCCTTTCATCTTAGGCCTCTGGCCAATTTATCCAAGGAGTAGATACCTGACTTCAAAATATTCTCTTTTATAGGCAATTACAACTTGCAAGGGAATATACAGAGGTCACAGTGTAGTAGAGTTGAGTTATATTAACAGTAATTCTTTGGAGAGAATAAAACCACCTTACACTACCATGCTCAATGGCGAAGATTAACAGCAACATTATGTAAGTTGAAACACTAAGGGCCTAGACCAGTTAAGAATGCATTATTGGGTAACTTCACTGGGCAAATAATTCTGAGTAGCTGAGTTGCTGGCTAATGGTAAGAATAACGTGGAAGTCATAAATACTAGCTATAACCTTGCCATAGTCTGAATGTTTGTGTGCCCCCAAATTCATATGCTGAAACCGAATCACCAATATCATGGTCTTAGGAGGTGGGGCCTTTGGGGAGTGCTTAGGTCATGCAGTCAGGGTCCTCAAGAGTGGGATTAATGCTCTTATAAAAAAGACCCCAGATAGTTAACTCTTTCCTTCCACCACATGAGGACAGTGAGAAGGTACAATCTATGAACCAGAAAGCAGATCCTCTCCAGGCACCGAATCTGCTGGCACCATGAGCTTGTACTTCCCAGTCTCCAGAACCATGAGAAATAAATTTCTATTGTTTATAAGCTATTGAGTTTATGGCATTTTGTTGTAGCAATCTGAATGGACTACAATAAACCTCATGACCAGTTTCAGCAGCAAATACAAAAATATACACTTGTATTTCTTTGCATACTAAACCTATACTAGGTCTATAGTTATGTTAGTATTGATTCCCTAACTTTTCTCCCCTTCATAGGCTGTGTAGTTACAGAATGCCCAAATGAAATTATTACAAATCTATAATACAAATGGATATCACCCAGGGAGTCTGATTTCAAAAAAATGTGGTATCATGACATCGTACCTTGTTTAATAGCTGGGCATGAATTTAGGTCATTTCCTATTTTAGAAGAAGATGAGAGTGTTAGTTATTATATATGGATTAATTACTTTTAGTTGAATTGAGGCATTTATGATATATGGAGAAAAATATATATGTATTGGGTATAGAGAGGTGAAAGAGAGAGATGAGAGAGAAAGAGAGAGAGTGTATGTGCATGTCTGTGTGTATGTGTGTATGTACACAACCACGGCAGCCAACAGATGGAATGTAGGAGACACAAACTGCAACGGTTGCTCAGCTCTGTGTAGTTTCCCCAAGGATAAGCCTACATGTTCTACTCTGTCCCCTGGACATAGCTATAAGTTCTCAAAATAGAGATATCTGGCCCAAGTTGTTTCAGTTAGATTAACTCTTCTAATAATTAGAAAACCTGAATTGAGATACATAGAAACAGAGAGTGTTCGAGTTGCATGAAGCTAGGCAATGCTGTAGAAAGCAGGTTTCCATTTCCCAGCTTCCGGAGGTCTTGGAACTTCTGGGTTTTAGTTCTTGCCATAGCTTAATTGTTCAGTCCTTCCTTTATTCCATGCTATTCTCCAAAATCTTTGTAATACATGCTTTGCTTCAGATTTATAAGAATGGGACAAAATAAGGCATATAATCTAATTTTAAAATTAAGTAGAACAGAGATGACTAATAAAAATGCATATATTTGTTTAGGGGCTGTGCTCATATATCATAGAAATAAGAGGGAGATATACTATAGTTATATTTCAGATGCAACTAATCTGATATCAGCCTTCTGAAATTGGTTCTTTCTTTATCTTCCACATCACTCATGAACTTCCTTCTCTGAAACACCAGTTATTTAACTTGATTCTTCTTTATATAATTAAATATTGATTTTGGCTCTAACTAAAAGAAAAATATAATAGAAAGTGCTACACAAATAGGGAATTCATTTTTTTTTTTTTTTTTTTTTTTTTTTTTAATGGGACAAGAGATACAGAGGTAGCTCTCGGGAGACAACTCACTGATACCATTGAAACCCAAGCATTTTCTTTCTTTCTGCTTCAGTGTCCCAAGCATGTGGGCTTTCTTTCTCCTGGTTGTAAAATGGTTGTTGGAATTCTAGGCATCAAGCCAGCATGACAGACAGAAGAATAAAACAGAAGGGGTGGCACCAACAGCTTTCTGTGGATGTCACAATGACTGTAACTATTGTATGGTCACCTCTGGCTGTAAGGAAGGCTGGAAAATCAATTTTTTTGTGAAGTAGAAAAAACAAGAAGCAATAGGGTTGACATAGGTGCTGAGTGAATCAACTAACAGTATCTTCCATAGCTTCTAGAATAATCAATCTTAATGAATTTTCTTAGGTATGATGATGTTTAGAAATAGAAGTTAAAGAAAGCTCCTTAGTACAGTTTGCTGGTTTCCTGGACAGAAGTACAACTTTGTGCTGAAGTCTACGTTCACTCATACCTGTTGCTAATAGACTTAGTTCCTAAATCTGTATCACTTATCCACTCAGCATGTGTGTGCATGTGCCTGTGTGTGTATTCCATCTTTCATTTTTATTTTTTAAATTGAGACAGAGTCTCACTCTGTCACCTAGGCTGGAGTGCAGTGGTGCGATCTCAGCTCACTGCAACCTCTGCCTCCTGGGTTCAAGCAATTCTCCCACCTCAACCTCCTGAGTAGCTGGGACTACAGGTGAGCACCGACAAGCCCTGCTAATTTTTCTATTTTTATTAGAGATGGGGTTTCCCCATGTTGGCCAGGCTGGTCTGAAACAACTGCCCTCAGGTGATCTGCCTGCCTTGGCCTCCCAAAGTGCTGGGACTACAGGCATGAGCCACTGTGGCCTGGCCCTGCAATTTCATGTTTTTAATGAGCAAACTATGTACATCAAAAAGAATCCAGATACACAAAAGTTTTTGTTTTATCCTTGTTCCTTACTCATTCATTAACCTGTCTCAATGCCATCAGTGTTTTCAACTTACTGGGTATTCTTCCAGAGAGAGTTTATATATTCATATGAACTGCACAATCCTCTCTCAAAACTACTGGTTCCATCTTTGCATATTTCACAAGCAAGTGACTATGCCAATGTCTTCACCAAGGGAAGAAAAAGGGGGAAACCAATCTTCATTCAACTATTATGTGCCAGCTGCCTCAATACATCCTATCTCATTTAATCTTTGTAATGCCTCACTGAAGTTGATATCTGCATGTTCAGCGTGGTAATCTGAGGGTCAGAATATGTCTCAGTCCATTCACATTGCTGTAAAAAAAGTCTTAGATCAAGCAACTTATGAAGAGTAGAGACCTATTTTTCACAGCTCTGGAGGCTAGGAAGTCCAAGATCAAGGGACTAGCAGATTTGGTGTCTGGTGAAGGCTGGCTCTCTGCTTCACAGATTGTACCTCTTGCTGTGTTCTCACAAGGTGAAAGGATGGAAAGAGCAAACTCACTCCCTCAAGCCCTTTCATAAGGGTACTAATCCTATCTATGAGGGTGGAACCCTTACAGACCAATCACTTCCCAAAGGTCCCATATCTTAATACCACCATCTTGAGGTTTAAGTTCTACCATGAGTTTTGGAAGGACACAAACATTCAAACTATAGCAGGGTTTGAAACATAGCAGTGTTAGATGACACATATTAGGCCAAAGAGCTAATCAAGGTTTGAAAGTGGAATTTAAATCTATGTGCTTTGGTTTGCCTGCCTCTGAAACATCTTTTTTTTTTTTTTTTTTTTTTTTTAAAGAAAATGATGTTTATTTGGAAATAGAGCATCGTAATGGGAATACACATGCCATCGTAAACTATGTGTGTATTCAGGGAGGTAAAAGAAGACACAGGTGTTTTTGTTTGTTTGTTAGTTTTTTGAGATGGAGTCTGTTTCGCACTGTTGCCCGGGCTGGTGTGCAGTGGTGCAATCTCAGCTCACTGCTACTTCCGCCTCCCAGGTTCAAGCAGTTCTCCTGCCTCAGCCTCCCAAGTAGCTAGGATTACAGGCACCCACCACCATGCCTGGCTAATTGTGTGTGTGTGTGTGTGTGTGTGTATTTTTAGTAGAGATGGGGTTTCACTATGTTGGCCAGGCTGGTCTCGAACTCCTGACCTCGTTATCCACCCACCTTGGCCTCCCAAAGTGCTAGGATTACAAGAAGACACACGTTTTTTAAAGGAAAAAAATGAGGAAGATTACATAGTTGTTTTAAAAGAAATAGCCTTGGCTATAGAGATGAGTAGCAAGGGTTATGGCAATCTGAAGTTGGACAGGCAGTTGCTGGGCAGATAAAGCATCTGTTTGTTGAGTTCTATTCGTGTGTATCTGAGCCCTTGATGCAGCAGGTTTCTGCTGGATGATTGGCTCTTTCTGCCACAGTGGACTACTATACAGGTCTTCCTCCTCTGCTGCTCTGTCTTCTAGCTGAATATTTTTTTTTTTTTTTTTTGAGACGGAGTCTCGCTCTGTCGCCCACGCTGGAGTGCAGTGGCCAGATCTCAGCTCACTGCAAGCTCTGCCTCCCGGGTTTACGCCATTCTCCTGCCTCAGCCTCCCGAGTAGCTGGGACTACAGGCACCCGCCACCTTGCCTGGCTAGTTTTTTGTATTTTTTTAGTAGAGACGGGGTTTCGCCGTGTTAGCCAGGATGGTCTCGATCTCCTGACCTCATGATCCGCCCGTCTCGGCCTCCCAAAGTGCTGGGATTACAGGCTTGAGCCACCGTGCCCGGCCCTAGCTGATTCTTTAACGAAGTATGCTCAAGGTTGTGAAAGCTTGGCCTCTTTCCTTGTGGCACTTAGAGCAATGATTTGAAGTGAGTTGATTGTCAATAAATGTCCATTAATTAAATTACTTGGCACTCCCCCTGACCTCAGCCTAGAGCCCTTGCTATTGCTTCCTCTGCTCCTAACACTCCTGCAGCTTTGCTCAATTGCTTTTCTTTTAGGATTTATCCTTTTACCATACTTCTCTCTCTAGAGACTTGTTTCTTGATGTGTGGACCGTGGACCAACAGCATCAACATCACCTAGGAGCTTATTAGAAATACAGATTCTCAGGCCCTGCCCTAGACCTACCAGACCAGAATCTATTTTCACAGCATCATCTGGTGGTTACTATGCATATTAATGTTTGAAAACCAATGTTCTAGATATGCCCATAGGTCAAGTGTAGTCAGCTGCCTGTGGTTACATTTGAAATGGTTTTATGAGTACCTATACAATATACATAATTTATCCTATGCTCCTGAAAAACCTAGGAAACTTACTATATGTTCATTAAGAACAAATTTGCTGACCTCTGCTGTAGAATCTATGCGTTACTGTACTTGAATTTGAGGTGGATATTTAATCTTGCTTTTACTCATGTACCATGGGCATGGAGTTGAGTGCTGATTCTGCCACGCTTCTTCTTCTGTGCACTTCTGGTGTTTTGTACATTCACGTTCATGACTTCACATTATGATTTACATTTTGTTTGTATGTTTACAGGTATGGCTCTCTACTAGGCAGAAAGCTCCTTGAAGACAGATGAGGCCAGGCTCCCTAGAAGCAGAGCCTGGAATGGGGATTGTTGTTGAGTGAGTCATTGAAGGAGCGCTCTCAGTGAGAACCTGGAAGGAAAGGAGGAAAGCAGGACAGGCTAGAGCAAGAAGCTAAGCAAAGATGTTGTGGCTGCACTGGAGTCTAACTTCACTGTGATTTTTTGGGGGTACTCTGAAATGTAAATAACACTGTAGACTTACCCCACCTTGAGGCAAGGGGCTAAGTTTTTTGTACCACATCATTGTCCTGGGCTGGCCGTGGAGGAAGGCTTGACCTCACAGGCTTTTCTGGATGAGGCTGCTTCCCTTGGCTGAACCCACCTGTGAGCCTTTGGCAGCCTCTATTCAAGCAGCTGGGGTGGGGGAGAGTGAGTTCCGTTGTGGCTTTTTATTTTAATCTCTGTATCCTTGGTTTCTAGTACAGTTTCTGGCACTCAGTAAGCATGCAATAAATCTTTGCTACATGGGTGAGTCTCTTCCTAATATAATACTTACTCACTTGTCAATTAAAATAGACAGTACCCATTGTCTTTGTTTATGTTCATGCAATTAATAAAGCAAATATTCTTCTGACTAGTTAAACAAGACTAAATGAGATCATCCAGATGAAGGTACCTAGCAAACTGCCTGACATATAATAGGCAACAATAAATGTTAATTTCCCCTTAAGATTAAATAGGCTATATATATTTTATTAGGAAGAGTGTTTCCCGTTTATGGCTTATAACAAATTTTAATGAATCAAGAGAGATTTCTGCTCTTATTATCTGTGTAATCTCTACTTGAGGTAGAGACCTCTACTTGAGGTCTACTTCAGCTGTGAAGAGGTATAGTGATGGTATAATCTGAGATGTCATACTAACAGTGATATTAGAGAGTGAAGGAAGTATCAGAGAAAAATATGGTTGGCTGTTAAAATCATCTACAAAAAAAAATGATTGCTGCCAGGTATTCAGTGCCTAATTATAGGACAGACACTGTCCTAGGAGCTTTATGTACTTTATTATCAGTCCCCTAAACAACCCTATAAGGTGGGTGCTATAATAGGTTGGTACACAATAGGTAGACAAAGTGTGTAATTAGGATATTAGCAAAACAAGGGCACCGATATATATATGTTTTTTGATGTTTTTAAAATAGCATTAAAATAGTCATTCTGTTAAAAATCAGAATTTTATGGATTTTTTACATTTATTATTTTTTAAAATTTGAATTACATAAGGGATTACTACCACCTTTCTAGTGCAGATGATTTCTATAAGTTTTAATTTCATACCCTTTTACCCCTGTGTATTAATTAACCCATTTTCAGAACTGAGGACCTGCAACTCAGAAAGGTTAGATAGCCATTGGCTCCATCAAGAGTCAGGAAGCTGGTGACAAAGAAATTGGAGGGCTGGAGGGTAAAAGCAGGAGAAGGTGATACTCAGAGGAGAAGGATACTGGAGAAGTCAGTCCTGAATCCACCAATGGGGTACCGCTGCAACTATGTTTGGAATTGGCTCAGGCTGGCAGGTTCCAGAATGACCCAGATGAAACTGCTTTAGCAATCTCCAGCAACTGCCATTCTGTCAGAGTCAGAAGCAGAAATCTCTTTTTCCAGTCTTCTTATCTCTTGCCAGTGCCTCCTGTTGATAGAATCAACCAGGAAGTAAACAGGCGAGGGAGTCTCAGAAATGGAGTTTGCACATACCTAGCCTAGTAGAGGAGAATAGAGAAGTTGCGTATGGGTTAGAGAGATGACATGCAAATAACCAGGAGACCTATACAGCTGGAATGTGGTATGGCGGGGCTATTTTTCTGTAGAATGCATGTATTTTACAACAAAGCTGTACTAGTGAGCTAATCTACGCACTTCACTTGAAAATTCATGTTTGAGTTAATTTAATTTACTTTACTTGAAATTCCATGTTTCTTAGGATTGAAAACTAGTTCATTTGTCCTCTGGTTTTGGCTTTTTATTCAGCTTTGAATATGATCTTTCAAAACAGAGAAGAAATTTTCTCATATTGGTGACTTTATTAATATTGGCATTGGTGCCCATGGGTTGAAATCTCAGCATTTTGGAACCCTGCTGGGACATTCTGCTTCTACTCGTTATGATATTTTCTCATCCCCCAGAGATAGCAGGTTTGAAACTGAAATAGAAATTTATATTCCTACTTGCAATATCCAAGTTATTTGGTAGCAATTCTTAAAGTGTGCCTAGAGCCAAATGGCATTGAATTTTTCCATTACTGATACCCTTTTAATCATGATAATTTATGGAACACCACTGAATTAGGTAGTGGGGATGCTAGATTAGACAAGATAAAATTCCTGTTAATGGGAAGCTCATACCACAATATTTTACCCAAGCTGAGATAGTTTCTATTAGTTCCCTAGCAAGCACTTTTTTTTTCATAGAGAAAAATGTAAACTTAGGTTGCACAGTTTCTTTTCTTTTTAAAGATACCTATTCTCCATTTTAATCTAAGGAATTCAATACAGAGGAGGGACATTAAAGAGGGTAAATTTTGTATCCTACTATATTCCTGCAATGCTCACTAGTTTAGCTGGATAGTCCTGTTTTATAACATTGGTCCTCTATTTCTTGCTGGAGTAATAATGGCTGAGAAGTAACTGTTGTCTAATAAAGAAGGACGTACAGGAATACTGTGACCTGGCCTCATTTTGTTTTTGCTGGCACACAAAGATTATGGGTGTGACAAGCAGCAAATTATAAGGGAGAATGATTCTATAGCTCCAGATCGTAGAATATTCTCCAGCAAGAAATTATTGGACATGACCAACTGCAAGGCACTTTTCTCTATTTTACATCCTTATATTAAAAATAATGCTACTCATTACCTACGAAATCAATCAAGAATCCGTGGCATGACATTTAAGGCCATTAAACAAAATTCCTGTTAATGGGAAGCTCATACCCAAATATTTTACCCAAGCTGAGATCACTTCTATTAGTTCCCTAGCAAGCCACGTTCTTCCTCCAATCTTGTCTACCATTAACAACCGATTCCTATGACCAAGTTCCAGCTTCGAGCTGTTTGTTAAGCAAAACAATCCTTTTTAATAAAAACAAAACCTTATACAGAACTTCAAAATATAACAGATAAATGCAAAATTGGTCTGGTTAAGAATGGTGGAGGATTCAGAACTCGAATGCCTTGTCTTCTTTGTGCTTTGGCCACGCAGGCACTTATTCCAAATTCCAGACTGTTCTGATTAGTCTCAGTGTTTCATTTTTGTCTATTTCTTTGACTTTGTCTATGGATTTTTGTTGCTGTTTTTGCTTGGAATGATCTTCTCTAGCATCTTGTGTGCAAATCCATCTCCAATCTACATTCTTTGTCTTCCAGGAAGCTCTTCATAATTTGCTCCACTTGAAGCCAAGCTAGACCTCCTCTGTGTTTCCAGTGGTAGTATTCAGGGAAGGTTGTTGTACTGTATTGTGAACCATCTTGAAGTCAGGGACTTCCTGTCTATCTCTGTACCATCCTGTTTTGGACTATTAGGTACACAACGATTTTACTACTTTTTCAAAGAGAACAACCTTTACCCTGATATAGGTTTTTGGTGGTTTTCTCTGGATACAAGAAGATTTTCCAAATTTATTTCCGTATTTCTACCACATGGTATGATTTTTATTTTCCCTTGAGGCTCTACTCTAATGCTACATCACAAATAAAATATTTCTTGAATCTTCCCAGATGAAAGTAATGTCAACTTCCACTGAATGCTCTAAAACACACTTTCTGTCCCTCTCTGCATTTTCTAGCTTCTGTTATACAGCCATATACATGTCTTATATTCCACCCAATATTGCAAGTTACTTAAGAAAAGGTCTACGTTAAAGAACTAGAAGAGTATCTAATCTCCAGTGAAATCAAACATGGCTTCAAACCCAGGCTTCAAATCTGGGTGACCCTGAGCAAAAGACTTGGCCTCTCTTTGAATCTCAGTCTTCTCACTGTGAAATGAGGCTAACAATGTCTCCTTCAGAGATTTTTTTGGTGAAGATTAAATTCAACAAGATTAAAGTATCTTACAAACCTTGAGCATTCAAAATATAAATTCCATCTCCCAGATTAATTTTGAGACTTTCCTGGAAACTAGTATCGTCCCTTGTATGAAGTGGATGCTAATTAATGTTTATTTGCATGTTGAATTGAATTAGGCCAGAGAAATTACTATTCTAGTATATATGAACGAAAGTTACGTGGAAAAAAATTGTTCTGTTGATAAGAAGTTTGGGAAGTGTTGAATTTTATCTGAATAATTTTTTTAAAGGAATTAAACATTTGTTTAGTTTTCTAAAGTGAATTATTTGACTCTTTCCTCACAGAGAATCTCACAGGGCAAGTGCTCTTTGCAACAGAGGTTGGGTAATACACAAACAAGGTACAGGTCCTAAAGGAAGTGGAAGGATAGCTTGTGTCTAGGCTGGCTGTACAGACTCCAAAGGTTGGTATTACCAAGGTAGATTCACCAAGGCCCACAGTCTAATCTTATAGGCTCTTAAAGTTGGCTTGTCTTCCAAATGTGGTTTGGAAGCCCACAGAGTGCTCTTGTATAATAGCATTCATCCCAATCATGTTAAAGAAGTTACTGTACATAGATGGCTTAGAAGAGTGCCTGGCACTGAAGATTTACATACACTTTTAACGTGCACATTTTGTTCTCTCATTCACTAGATCGTGCATTTTCTTTACTTTCTTTGTGCATTAGGAAATAGAAATTCAATTCAATTCAACATACAAATAAAAATTAATTGAGTGTATACTTCATACAAGGAACTGTACTAGGTTCTAGGGAAGTCTCAACATTAATCTGGGGAATGGGAAATTGAGTTTCAATTTGCTAATATGGGTTTGTCTCGTGGACTGACTCACATTAACCAGGCTTAGAGACTGATAAATAAACATCAATGTGAATTTGTTAATTTGCCATGAACACTCTTATTTCCAGTAGAATACACAGATGAACTGGCCTGATTACATAATTTCTCCACCCATCTCCACGATGGGCTGATGCAAAGAAAAGTCAAATTATAATTAGAAGACTTTGTGATAAGTCTGAATTAGGAAAAGTAGAAAATTACTTAATTGATTTTAAGAGGTGTCCCTCAGCTAAGCCCTCCATCCTTTCTTCCTTTCTTCTCTTTTCCTCATCTATCCATCCAACAAATACTTCTGGAAAACCAGCTAGATGAGGCAGTTATAGCAGAGAGATCTGGGAAAGACTACCTATTTTTCAAATGACAAATGATCTGTTTGCTAGTCATGCGACCTCAGGGAAGTTATTTAACATCTTAATGTTGCAGAATCGTCTTGTGTAATCGCACTGTCTCAACCAGGTTAAAGAAGTTACTGTATGTAGATGGCTTAGAAGAGTGCCTGGCACTGATGATTTACATATCTCTTTAACACACTACTTTCATCTTCTCATTCACTAGGTTGTGCATTTTTCTTACTTTTTTAATGCATTGCAAAGTTGAGTTTCAAAATGATTAATTACTTTGCCCTAGGTCATATGGGGTTAGTAAGTGGCTGAGCTTGAACAGGACCAAAAAGTAAATACACTGTTTATTTTAGAAAATCATGGATTTTGGCACTCTAGGGGGAAAAAAAAACATAATAGTTATGCAGACTCTCATTTCTCTTTAAAAAATTCTAAGCCTTAAGAGATACAGGGTGAACCCTAGTTTCTTTCTATATCATCAACTTCTGATTGATTTTGTCATTTTCCATATTTATCTCCTGTAATTTGGAACTTCCTCAAATGATACCCTAACAAATTAGATCAATTTTCTTCTGAAATATGTTTTTAAAAGACATTACAGTCATCCCAGACTCAGTTCTTAGTTATGAAATAGTGTATTTGGCAGTTTCCATTGCTTCTGGTTGTGATCAGATTGAATTTCAGACAGTCATCTTTAAGCTATGCCCTAATTAAGATGAATAGATACTGTCAGATGGCCTGTTTAATCAGTTTCCCATCTGGCATAATTATGTTTATGGGTAGGACCTGCTTTTGCTTGGTTTGGGCAATAGCTAAAACCAACAGAACAAGGCAATCACATCTCCTAAGACCAGGGCTCACTCTTTATCTTTAATCTTAGCTGGGCAATCACATTTTCAAACCTGCAGAATATGCTTAGTGTGTACTTGCACTGCAGGGCCCCATTAGGCTCATGGCATCCGTCTATCCATCTATTCATGCTTACTTTCATTCATTCCATTCCAGTAATTACCCCCTGAACACCTCATGTATGCTGAGCTCTCTATATCCCAGGTCAAACTATCATGAAAAAGAGATCATTCCTGATCTCAAGAAGCTCTTGGTGTAATGGAAAAGTCTCAAAAGCATATGGATCTTAAACATGAAACCTAATACTATTTATTTATTATTTTAAAATTTGTATTTTTATTTTTTGTGGGTACATAGTAAGTGTATATATTTCAGGGGTACATGAGATATTTTGATACAGGCATATAATGTGTAATAATCACATAAGGGTAAACGGGGTATTCATCACCTCAAGCATTTATCCTTTCTTTGTGTTACAAACAATCCAATTATACAATTTTAGTTATTTCAAAATATATAATAAATTATTGCTGACTGTAGTCACCAGTTGTGTTACAAAATACTGTATCTTCTTCATTATAGCCAATTATATTTGTGTACACATTAAGTATCTCCACCTCCCCCAACCCCACAACGCTTTCTAGCCTCTAGTTACCATCATTCTACTCTCTAGCTCCATGAGTTCAATTGTTTTAATTTCTAGCTTCCACAAATAATTTGGAAAAGGCAAAGTATGTCTGTCCCTAGCTTATTTCACTTAACACAGTGACCTCCCCTCCAGTTCCCTCTATGTTATTGTAAATGACAGGCTCACATTTTTTTTATGGCTGAATACTACTCCATTTTGTGTATGTACCACACTTTCTTTATTCATTCACCTGTTGATGGACACTTAAGTTACTTCCAAATCTTGCTTATTGTTAATATCTGCTGCAATAAATACAGGAGTGCAGATATATCTTCAATATACTGATTTCCTTTCTTTTGGGTATATACCTAGCAGTGGATCGCTGGATCATATGGTAGATCTATTTTTAGTTTTTTGAGGAGCTCCCAAACTGTTCTCTATAGTGGTTGTACTAGTTTACATTCTCACCGACAGTGTATGCCGGTTCCCTTTTCTCCCCATCCTTACCAGCATTTACTGCTTGTCTTTTGGATAAAAGTCATTTTAACTGGGGTGAGATGATACCTCATTGTAGTTTTGATTTGCATTTCTATGATAGTCAGTGATGTCGAGAACCTTTTGATATGACTGCTTGCCATTTGCATGTCTTTTCTTGAGATATGGCTATTCAGATTTTTTGCCCATTTAAAAATTGGATTATTAGATTTTTTTCCTATTGAGTTGTTTGAGCTCCTTATATATACTGGTTATTAATTCTTTGTCAGATGGAGAGTTTGTGAGTATTTTCTCCCATCTGTGAGTTGTCTCTTCACTTTGTCGACTGTATCCTTTGCTGTGCCAAGCTTTTAAAATTTGATACGATCCCATTTGTTCATTTCTGCTTTGGTTATCTGTGCTTGTGAGGTATTACTCAAGAAATCTTTGCCTAGTCCAATGTCCTAGAGAGTTTTCCCAATGTTTTCTTGTAGTAGACTCATAGATTGAGGTCTTAGATTTAAGTCTTTAATCCATTTTGATTTGATTTTTGTATGTGGCAAGAGATAGAGATCTAGCTTCATTCTTCTGCATATGGAGATCCAGTTTCTCCAGCATCATTTATTGAAGAGACTGTCTTTTCCCAATATATGTTCTTGGTACCTTTGTCAAAAATGAGTTCACCGTAAATGTATATATATTTTTCTGGGTTCTCTATTCCATTCCATTGGTCTATGTGTCTGTTTTTATGCCAGTACCATGCTATTTTGGTTTCTACAGCTCTGTAGTATAATTTGAAGTCAGGTAATGTGATTCCTCATTGTATTCTTTTCCTTTTCTTTCTTTCTTTTCTTTTATTATTATTATTGTTGTTGTTGTTGTTATTTATTTATTTATTTATTTATTTATTTTTTGAGACGGAGTCTCGCTCTGTCGCCCAGGTTGGAGTGCAATGGCGCAATCTCGGCTCACTGCAAGCTCCGCCTCCCGGGTTCACGCCATTCTCCTGCCTCAGCCTCCCGAGTAGCTGGGACTACAGGCGCCCGCCACTGCGCCCGGCTAATTTTTTCTATTTTTTTTGAGACGGAGTCTTGCTCTGTCGCCTGGGCTGGAGTGCAGCCGCCGGATCTCAGCTCACTGCAAGCTCCGCCTCCCAGGTTTACGCCATTCTCCTGCCTCAGCCTCCCATGTAGCTGGGACTACAGGCGCCCACCACCTTGCCCGGCTAGTTTTTTTTTTTTGTATTTTTTAGTAGAGACGGGTTTTCACCGTGTTAGCCAGGATGGTCTCGATCTCCTGACCTCGTGATCCGCCTGTCTCGGCCTCCCAAAGTGCTGGGATTACAGGCTTGAGCCACCGCGCCCGGCCAATTTTTATTATTTTTTAATGGAGTCTTGCTCTATCGCCCAGACTAGAGTACAGTGGCACAATCTTGGCTCATTGCAACCTCTACCTTCCCGGTCCAAGTGATTCTCATGCCTCAGCCTCCTGAGTAGGTGGGATTACAGGCACCTGCCACAATGCCCAGCTAATTTTTTTTTTTAATATATATTTTTAGTAGGGACAGGGTTTCACCATGTTGTCCAAGGTGGTCTTAAACTCCTGACCTCAAGTGATCCTCCTACCTCTACCTTCCAAAGTGCTGGGATTATAGACATGAGCCACCACCCTCAGCCTCCTCGTTGTATTCTTTTTGCTCAGGATAGCTTTGGTTATTCTGGGTCTTTTGTTGTTCCATATAAATGTTAAGTTTTTTTTCTATTTATGTTAAGAATGTGTTTTGAAAGGGACTGCATTGAATCTGTAGATTGCTTTGGGTAGTACAGACATTTTAACAATATTGATTCTTCTAATCCATGAATATAAATTTTTTTTTTTCCATTTTTTGTGTTCTTTTCAATTTCCTTCATAAATATTTTACAATTTTCTTGGTAGAGATCTTTCACTTTATTTAATTTTATTCATAGCTACTTGAGATTACTTTCTTGATTTCTTTTTCAGATTATTTACTGCTGGTATATAAAAATGGTATTGATTTTTTAGTATGTTAATTTTGTGTCCTACAACTTTACTGAATTTGTTTGTCAGATCTAATAGTTATTTGATAGAGTCTTTAGGTTTTCCCAAATACAAGATTGTATCTTCTGCAAACAAGGATAATTTGACTTCTTCCTTTCCGATTTGGATGCCTTTTATTTCTTTTTCTTGTGTAATTACTCTATCCAGGGCTTCCAGTACTATGTTGAATAACAACAGTGACAGTGAGCATCCTTGTCTTGTTCCAAATCTTAGAGAAAAGGCATTCAGTTTTTCCCCCATTCAGTATGATACTGGCTGTGGGTCTGTCATGTTGACTTTTATTCTGTTGAGGTATGTTCCTTCTGTATGCAGTTTTTGTGAGTTTTTATCATGAAGTGATGTTGAATTTTATCAAATGCTTTTTCAGCATCAATTGAAATGATCATAAGTTTTTTATCCTTCATTCTATTGATATGCTATGTCACACTGATTGATTTGCATATGTTGAAATATTCTTGCATCCCGGGGATAAATCCTACTTGGTCATGATGAATGATCTTTCTAATGTGTTTTTGAATTTGATTTGCTAGTATTTCATTCAGGATTTTTGCATCAATGTTCACTGGGATATTGGCCTGTTGTTTTCTTTTTTTGATGTGTCTTTGTTTTTGGTATCAGGGTCATACTGGCCTCATAGAATGAATTTAGAAGTATTCTCTCCTCCTCTATTTTTCAGAATAGTATGAGTAGGAGTGGTATTAGTTCTTTTTTAAATGTTTGGTAAAATTCAGCAATGAAGCCTTCAGGTCCTGGGCTTTTCTTTGCTGAGATAATTTTTATTATGGCTTTGATTTCATTACTTGTTATTGGTCTGTTCAGGTTTTGGATTTCTTCATGGTTCAATGTTGGTAGGTTATATGTGTCCAGGAATTTATTCATTTCTTCTAGGTTCTCCAATTTACTGGCATGTAATTGCTCATACAGGCCTCTAAAAATCCTTTGAATTTTTGTCATATTGATTGCAATGTCTCCTTTTTCATCTCTCATTTTATTTATTTGGGTCTTCTATTTTTTTAGCATGGTTAAAGGTTTGTCAGATTTGTTTCTCTTTTCAAAAAAATCAACTTTTTGTTTCATTAATCTTTTGTATTGTTTTCTTCATTTCAATTTCGTTTATTTCTGCTTTGTATTTATAATCTCTCTTCTTGTACTAATTTTGAGCTTGATTTGCTCTTGCTTTTCTAGTTCTTTAAGATGCATAGTTAGGTTTTATATTTGAAAATTTTCTAATTTTTTTATGTAGGTGCTTATAGCTATAAACTTTCCTCTTAGTAAAGTATACAGCTTGTGCTATACTCTGTAGACTTTGGTATGTTTTGTTTCCATTATGGTCTGTTTCAAGAAAATTTTAAAATGTCCTTCTTAATTTCTATGTTCTCAGTGTTCATTCAGGAGCATATGAATTTCCATGTGTTTGTATAGTTTCCAAAATTCCTGTTGTTATTGATTTCTAGTTTTATTCCACTGTGGTTAAAGAAGACACTTGATATAATTTCATTTTTTTTATTTTTAAAAAACATATTTTTTGGCCTAACATATCTTCTATCCTCAGGAATAATCTATGTGCTGAGAAGAAGAATTTATATTCTGTAGCCATTGGATAAAATGTTCGCTAAATATCTATTAGGTCCATTTGATCTATAGTGTAGATTAAGTTTGATGTTTTTTTGGTTCATTTTCTGTCTAGATGATCTAACCAGTGCTGAAAATGAGTTGTTGAAGTCTCCAGCTGTTATTGTATTGGGGTATATATCTTTCTTTAGCTCTAGTAATATTTGCTTTATATATCTGGGTGCTCCAGTGTTGGGCGCATAGACATTTATAATTATTATATCCTTTTGCTGAATTGACCACATTATTATACAATGACCTTCTTTGTCTCTTCTTACAGTTTTTGTCTTGAAATCTATTTTGTCTAGTGTAAGTATAGATGCTTGTGCTTCTTTTTGGTTTCCATTTGCGTGGGATATCTTTTTCTATCCTCTCTTTTCAGGCTATGTGTTTCCTTGACTGCTGGGTCTTGTTTTTATTTTTATTTATTTTTATTATTTTTATTTTTTTAATCCATTCAGCCACTCTATGTCTTTTGATTAAAGAGCTTAGTTCATTTACTTTTCCTTTTCTCCTCTCAAGTTCCAGTAGAATGAAAGTTTAGTGCATTTACATTCAAAGTTATTATCGATAATAATAATATCGATTACTCCTGCCACACCTACTCCTCTCTTCTTAAAATCCTTCATTGGCTCTCCATTGTAGAAAGGATGAAGTTCAGCTCCTTAGTATGGCACAAAAGACTCCCCACAATATGCTTTCTGTCTACTCCTGTAGCTTGATCTTCTGCTACCCCACAATTTTTGTGCCCTGTACTTGAGCTACACCTATTTACCTGTCCCTGAGCAAGCTTTGTTGAGCTTTGCCTTCTTGCTTTTGCCTGTACCACTTACCCACCCACACCTCCTGACCAGCCATGGTCCTTCACACTATAGTTGAAACTTCACATTTTCCCCCAATTCTCCACTCACAAGCAGAGTTGATCTGCAGACTTGTGGCTACCACTATGCCTAGAATATAAATTTATATAGCACTTGTTACACTCTTATACCTAATGGTTTCTAGGTCTGTTTTGTCTTTCTAATGGACTATAGTTTGTTGAGTGAAGGCATGGTTTATTGTCTTTTTCAACACTATGTCTCCATTTCTTGCTCAGTGTGTGTGTGAACCATAGAAGGCACTCTTTATATAATGGTGATTAATATATGTCAACTATAAGCCAATATGTAGGAGATTTTTTTTTTCTTTATGAGAAAGCAAATTCTCGGAACTTTGGAAACTAATCATGTACTGGGAATATTGACTTCTCAGCCTATGTTTGCTGTGTTCACCCTGAGATTGAGACCAAGCTGGGCATGTCTTGAAGATCAGATAAGTAGAACACTAGGTATTCTTAGAAAACAGATTGCCTCAAAGGAAGAGTTACAAATGTATTCCTTGGAAAACTGGGAAAATCAGAGAGGAAGAGTGATTTTGAATACAATGCAGTGCCTCCTATTCTATGAAGTAAATAATAACAGAGCTTACTGGAATTTATGTAAGAGTTTCAGAGGCATTTTTTTTTTAGCAAAGAAAGGCCTTCATAGGGATGGAAAAATAATTGTTATACTTACTTGGATAACACTGTTGAAACACGTGTAGGGGAGACATATTGGCTTAATCAGGAAGCTAGGCAAGCCTAAAGCTAGAGAGAGAGGAGAGAGAGAGAGAGAGAGAGAGACACTAAAGAGAGACACTAAAGAGAGAGAGGAAGAAGAGGGAGAGAAAGAGAAACATGAAAGAGAGAGAGAGATACAGGAGACGAAAGCTCACCTGCAGGGCCAAATAGGCAGATAAGGATTTGAGAAACGTGGTGGGTATGTGGAGACTGAGCCATGAAAAATGTCCTTTAGGATCCCCTGAATTATTTGGGAGAAGGTTTTGTTTCTTCAAAATGAGAGAAAAGCAGAAGCAAAAAAATGCTATCTTTTTTTTAAGTGCCTACTACCCTACTTTTTACATATCTTTCCTGTCCCTTTGGTGTGTGCTTGGAAAACAAAATGACACAAAGCTAGACATGATGTGGTCCTTGCCAGTTGATGGACCGGGACATGAATAGGTAAAAAGGTAACCATACAGAACTAACTTAGGAGTTTAGGAGAAAGGTGTCTTCTCCTTTCTAGCTCAAACCTCCTGGCAGATGACTTTTAGGATTTAATAGTGCCAAAGGGGACCATAGGGACCTGGAACTAACACCAGCAGTGAGTGGGTGGCAGAAAGAAGTCAGATTTACTGGGCAATATGTGGACCCAGGAGCTACTATTTTGTCTCAAGGGAAAGCTAAAGATGGGAAAAAATAATTCCTTTTCACAAGGCTTAACTTTGCATCGGCATGTGCCATTGTTGGCATCTGACAAGTGGCTAATTTGCAAGGTTGGGTTAAAAATTAAGGTAATTTAGTTTTCTTTCACTTGAAAAGTTCAGGTGAATGGGAAATAATAAAGGTGTGGGTCACATGGCAGCCCAAACAGACCCGGTGCAAAACAGAAACAGTGAGGACTGCTTATACTGTTGACTTGAGAGAATGTCTTCACAGGTCTAATTGGGAGTTGTGTGCCTAATATTGACAATACAATGACATTGGCCTCAGTTGCTTAACTGGAAAGGAAAAAGTGGGAATTCACCTTCAAGACTCTCTTTGGTTTAATCACTCTGGCCACAGCATTTCCTGCTCAACTAGATGGTGAAAAGAGTCTACCAGCAATTCCTGGTATCTGACACATAAAAATAAAAGTCAGGGCTGGGTGTGGTGGCTCACGCCTGTAATCCCAGCACTTTGGGAGACAGAGGTGGGTGAATCACGAGGTCAAGAGTTCAAGACCAGCCTGACCAAGATGGTGAAACCCCATCTCTACTAAAAATACAAAAAAAAAAAAAAAAAGAAAAAAAAGAAAGAAAGAAAAAATCAGGCCATTTAACAGGGATTGATTTTAAAAAACCAAACCACCACCACCACCACCACTGCCATCACCCTCAGAAAGACCTAAAAACATGCACCTAAAACACAGAGCCTATCTGGATAGTTAGGAAATCACAGCATCATGTTCTTTATGAGCAGAGAGGAGCTGCCAAGTTCATTCAATCCAGTGCCCTCATTTTATAAGTGGTAGATCCAGAGAAGGGATGGAGTTTTGATTTAAATAATTCACTAGGTTGTTTGCTACCTCTCAGTCTGAGTAGAGTAACTATCAGGAAAACAGTCTCCGGATGAAGGTTACAGCCTGGTGGGAAAGATTGTGCAGTAATTTTTTTGGTTTCCTCAGGATACAAATGATTTAACTATGACAGTAGCGCCATGCTTAACTTTTATCAATGGCAAAAATTCTCAGAAGTTTCAGCTCACTCATTTTTCTTTTCTTTCTTTTTAAAGACAGAATCTTACTGTCACCCAGGCTAGAGTGCAGTGCCACAATCATAGCTTGATGGAGCATCAAAGTCCTGGGTAAAGTGATCCTCCCACCTTAGCCTCCTGAGTAGCTGGGACTACACAAGCGTACATCACTGTGCTGGCTAATTTTTAATATTTTTTGTAGAGACAGAGTCTCACAATGTTTTCCAGACTAATAATACATTTTTCTTGCTAGTTTTTATTCAATTCTCAGTTTGAGAGGAATTAATGCTGCAAAAGTTTGGATAACACCTGCCATCCTCTTAGGGGGCATTTATCATTTTCCAAGTCCTTTTTTCACTTGAGGAACTGTTTCTTATGTCTACCATGGTGGTTCTGGTGAAGGCTGTAAATCACAGTGCTTGTGGGGCATCAAATGACCTGCGTAGATCAATCCCAATGTTCAATTAACTTTGTTGGTTGGCTCAGTGATGGGTTTAGGATACAATTCTGGCCAATCATGGAACCTGCTGAAATTTTTTCTTGCTGGAGCTAGAGGAAGGACGCTATGTTTCCCTGGTCATGAAGCTGAAGGGTGCACACTTAGATCTACTTTCGTTAATAGTTCAGCACTGAGGAGCAGCTGGCAATAAGACGCAGAAAAGACAGACCAAAAAAAAAAAAAAAAGAAACAGGGAATTGTTAGTATTGGAGGCCCATATTGTTATCCTGGAGGCTGTGTTCCCACCCTTCCCTTTTGTAGGCTTGCTTATGGGTGACCCCAAATTCTCCTCTCTGGCCTAAGTAAGCCAATTTCAGTTGACTTTCGGTCATTGTCATACAAATTAACAGAAGTGTCCTAATACTTTCCATTCTTCCCCTCTGTCCTTGATTGTCCCCTATATTTGAGTCATTAAGTCTGTTGTAGGCAAAATAATGTCCCCCCACCACCAAGATGTTCACATTCTTTGTGAATATGCAACTTTAAATGGCAAAAAATGACTGCAGATGTGGCTAAATTAAAGATCCTGAGATGGAGATTATCCTGGATTATCTGGGTGGACCCACTGTAATCACAGTGTCCTTATAGGGAAACAGGGAGGCAGGAGAGTTAGGGGAGATGTGAGGATAGAAGTAGAGGTTGGAGTGATGCAGCCATGAGTGAAGGAACGTGGGCAGCCTCTAGAATCTGGGAAATGCAAAGGGATGGTTCTTTCCCAGAGCCTAGAGGAATCAGCCCTGCTGAGATCTTGACTTTAGTGTTTGTGGTAATTTGTTTCGGTAGCAATAGGTAACTATATACAATCATTAAAATTGTTGAGTATCACACCAACCCCCCTGAACTGTTTTTCTCTAATCTCTGTCTTGCCTGGACTTTGCCAAGATCTCACCACACATATTGGGCTGGCCACCTATATAATAAAATCTGAAGGTTTCCTGTGGTCTTGCAGGATATCTATTTACTGAAATTCTTTAAATAAGAAATAT